>NW_026058142.1:31696-61870 GCF_023721935.1 Panthera uncia | reverse complement strand
TGGCACACTGGCTGTCCTCTCAACCCTCCTTCCTCTACTACCTCCTGGCCTCCTCAGGGTTCGAGTAGAGCACCTGGCCACCCCCGGTCCTCTCCACCCTCAGGGTTGTTCTTCTCCCGAACCGAACATCCCGCTGCCCGGGGACCTGCCCTGGGGTGTGGGCATCAGGAACCCCGCTCCCCTCCTTGCTGTCGCTGCCAAGCACTCCCCTTTCTCCTCACCCCCAACAGGATGCCCTCCTTCTCCAGCTCCCTCCCTCTAATGACTCTACATCCACAGTATTCAGCCTCTTGGGGGCTTCCAGTCCATGGACCCCTGGGCCACCTCGTGGCTCACTGGTTCACGCCCAATACCAAACACTCCCTGCTTGTATCTGAGCACCAGAGCATTCATGACAAAATTTAAAATCCTACTGAATTCTTTCATCTTAATCCCATGGTCAGGAGAGAATGGCTTCTCACTCCCACTCATCCTGCCCACACTACTAACTACATCACTCACTTGCAATCCTCTTCCATTCCAGTGCACCTCCCTAATAATTCACGGAGAAGACAGTAGCAATCAGGTGGGGCTTCTCAGAGCTTCCCAAACCCAACCTACCTGATTCTGTCCTGGCATTCTCTGCTGCCCCTCTGCATACCAGCCCCTCACTGCTGCTCGGGATCCCAGGCCTCCCACCTTCTCAGAGACTCTGCTCCTGCAATTGTCTCTCCTCTATCCTGAACCATCACCTGCTCTCTCTACATTGGACCATTCCACACCCAAGGGGGGGAAACCCATCTTCTTCCCACATGTCATCTTGCAGCTACTGGCACATCATCTGTGCCTTTCAAAGCAAAACTGCTTCAACTTCTCCTGAGACCATTAGCTCCTCGACCCCCTTCAACAGAGATTCTGTCCCTGTCACTCCACTGCAAGTGTTCTTGTCAAGGCCACCATTGATATCCATGTTGCCTGACCCCACTCACACCCTAAGCACATCGTAGGCCACCTCGGAGGAGCCTTTGGCATTGTGCCCATTCATTTCTCCATCTTTTTTTTTTTTTCAATATATGAAATTTATTGTCAAATTGGTTTCCATACAACACCCAGTGCTCATCCCAAAAGGTGCCCTCCTCAATACCCATCACCCACCCTGCCCTCCCTCCCACCCCCCATCAACCCTCAGTTTGTTCTCAGTTTTTAACAGTCTCTTATGCTTTGGCTCTCTCCCACTCTAACCTCTTTTTTTTTTTTTCTTCCCCTCCCCCATGGGTTTCTCTTAAGTTTCTCAGGATCCACATAAGAGTGAAACCATATGGTATCTGTCTTTCTCTGTATGGCTTATTTCACTTAGCATCACACTCTCCAGTTCCATCCACGTTGCTATGAAAGGCCATATTTCATTCTTTCTCATTGCCACGTAGTATTCCATTGTGTATATAAACCACAATTTCTTTATCCATTCATCAGTTGATGGACATTTAGGCTCTTTCCACAATTTGGCTATTGTTGAGAGTGCTGCTATAAACATTGGGGTACAAGTGCCCCTATGCATCAGTACTCCTGTATCCCTTGGGTAAATTCCTAGCAGTGCTATTGCTGGGTCATAGGGTAGGTCTATTTTTAATTTTCTGAGGAACCTCCACACTGCTTTCCAAAGCGGCTGCACCAATTTGCATTCCCACCAACAGTGCAAGAGGGTTCCCATTTCTCCACATCCTCTCCAGCATCTATAGTCTCCTGATTTGTTCATTTTGGCCACTCTGACTGGCGTGAGGTGATATCGGAGTGTGGTTTTGATTTGTATTTCCCTGATGAGGAGCGACGTTGAACATCTTTTCATGTGCCTGTTGGCCATCCGGATGTCTTCTTTAGAGAAGTGTCTATTCACGTTTTCTGCCCATTTCTTCACTGGGTTCTTTGTTTTTCGGGTGTGGAGTTTGGTGAGCTCTTTATAGATTTTGGATACTAGCCCTTTGTCCGATATGTCATTTGCAAATATCTTTTCCCATTCTGTTGGTTGCCTTTTAGTTTTGTTGGTTGTTTCCTTTGCTGTGCAGAAGCTTTTTATCTTCATAAGGTCCCAGTAATTCATTTTTGCTTTTAATTCCCTTGCCTTTGGGGATGTGCCGAGTAAGAGATTGCTACGGCTGAGGTCAGAGAGGTCTTTTCCTGCTTTCTCCTCTAGGGTTTTGATGGTTTCCTGTCTCACATTCAGGTCCTTTATCCATTTTGAGTTTATTTTTGTGAATGGTGTGAGAAAGTGGTCTAGTTTCAACCTTCTGCATGTTGCTGTCCAGTTCTCCCAGCACCATTTGTTAAAGAGACTGTCTTTTTTCCATTGGATGTTCTTTCCTGCTTTGTCAAAGATTAGTTGGCCATACGTTTGTGAGTCTAGTTCTGGGGTTTCTATTCTATTCCATTGGTCTATGTGTCTGTTTTTGTGCCAATACCATGCTGTCTTGATGATTACAGCCTTGTAGTAGAGGCTAAAGTCTGGGATTGTGATGCCTCCTGCTTTGGTCTTCTTCTTCAAAATTACTTTGGCTATTCGGGGCCTTTTGTGGTTCCATATGAATTTTAGGATGGCTTGTTCTAGTTTCGAGAAGAATGCTGGTGCAATTTTGATTGGGATTGCATTGAATGTGTAGATGGCTTTGGGTAGTATTGACATTTTGACTCCATCTCTTTCTTTATACATATTTTTTGAGTGGGAGGGATAGGTCACCACAATTTCCATTGTTTTTGACAATGTGCCAATTTCTCCTTATGCTCCTTTTCACCTGGATATAGCATGGGAGGTTGGGTCAATAAGAAAGAAGAGCCAAAGAAAGAGTGTCCGTTTCAGTCCAGGGCAGCAAGGCCCACAGAGCAAGTGGTGGCAGAGGCAACACAGCTCAGACAAGGGATGGGTGTCAAGAAGCGAGGAGGAACACCAAGGAAAGGAGGGTTTCACCTCATTCACACTTGGGATGCACAGGTACCCTCTGCCCAATGGCCGTCCTCTCTCTTTGGGTAGAAGGGCAGCTGGAGTGTGGGTATGTAGCTTTCTGGAGCTGAAATTAGTTCTTGCTGTGGTGTAGGTGAGACCTGGGGGTGGGGGTGGGGTGGGTGGGTGAGGGAAGCTGTACTCCACCCTGGGGGATGTAGAATGTGGCTGAGCTCCTAGCCAGAGGTTCATGAAGGAGGCTTTAACCTGGCTGGAGACTTAGATGCCTCTGCAGCTGAGCCTGTGGACTGGAAGCTCTTGCCCAGGGGTGGGGTGGAGGATGCAACCCAGATTCAGAGGCACTGGCAGATGCCAGCAGAGTGAGGTAAATCTGAGTCAGTCAGGGACTACCAGGACCCGACCAAGAAGAGAGGGACAAAAGTGCAAGTTACACCAGCCCCATGCATGGCATCACCAGCTGGACCTGGGAGACAAGTGTTGTCCTTCCCTCAGAGACCACGAGGGCACTGTGAGCCACATAAGTGTGTCATAGACCTGCTACCCACATCATCGCACAGATTTGTAGCCACACATACCTCTTCCTCATCTTGGGAGGAGGATGCAGGGGGTGGAAATGTGAGAACACTTTCACTTAAAGAGACTGAGCATTTGTATATTTGGACAATTCACTGATTACATCTGACCACACGTAGCTATCATAGTGGATGTAAATTAATGGCTCTTCCTCCCCCCTCCCCTTGCATTCCATAGTCCAGAGGGTCAGCTCTCATGGTGTAGATCAGATCAGTCAGGGACCAAATAAGCCAACGTGCCCATGGGGTCTGAGGAGCATGAGTGGCTCTGTGATCTCAGCTCACCATCCCCACCTGCTCTTCCTCTGCCCACTGGCCAAGCCGTCCACGTGAGAGATCAGCGGTCCTTGTCTTGTCCTGTCCTTTAACTCAGGAAGCTTCAAACATCCACAAACAGACCCCCAGAACAGATGAGGGAAGGGAGCCCCACCCCCCCGCCCCCCGCCCCAGACACGCAGAGTGGACTCAGTGACAAGGGCTGTCACCGAGGTTAGCAGGGCCTCCTGATGGCCTCCTTGCCCTCCACGGGCAATTTCTCCTTTGCTACACAGACACTCACTTCAGTGCCAGTGTTGTGTTGTTGGGTTTCATAAATGTTCCCAGAACCAGAGGAGAAAGCCTGGAGGACCGTGTACAAGGCCACCAGTTTTTATTAGAAGAGGTAGAGGTTTTCCTTTCCTGTGTCCTTGGACGGTAAATCATGTGAGTTTCCTCCTGAGAGTTGAGAGGCAGGGGTGACAATCCCAGTGGTTGCTGTCAGACCTGGCAATATCTCCCAAGTTCTTTTCCCCCTCTGTTGGGTCCTCAGCATATCTAATCTCCAAGGTAGATCCTCCCCATGTCCACTATACCTGACATGGCCTCAGGTAGGACACTGGCTTTTGTTCTGAGAGACCAACAATCAAACTTCCCCTAAAGGACATGTCTCACGTCTACAGTTGCTGTCATTGGCCCCCTGAGTGTGCTTTCCATGAAGGAGAGCCCATTAGGTAACAATAACACAATTATGCAGCAGGAACAGTACTCCATTCAACAGGCTTTCTTTACAGGAGGCTGTAGGACTTGGAACACATTGATATACCCATTGTCCCACTTGGTTCTTGGAATTCAAAAAGTCGTGCTTTCTCCCACCCTTCATCTTCATGGGACAGTGGTGCCCTGAGGTCCTAGAGTCTCTCAAATGGAAGCCAGGGACTAGTCCTGAAGAAGCCTACACCCTATTGTGTCACTCTGGGGATGGAAAGACCTGGAGCAAGGCCTTGGTCTCTTCTTCCAGCCATGGTCCACCTGGCCTCCATTCCTCATTGGGGCTCCTCTCAGATAATGGCCTGTCCCTCCCTCCCCCATCAAGCAGTGAGAAGGAGCTTTGGAAAGATGGGGTTCCCATCCCAAAGACCTTGAGCTCTGACAGTGCCTGGGCTGTGGCCATGTAGCAATGGCAGAATTTGCTTTGGGATTGGACCTTGGTCCTTCGCCTGAGAGCATTCGCCTGAGTTACTTCACGGTGGCTTGCCAGGTGGCCCTGGTGTGTGATCTTAGAGCTGGGCCACTCCCTGTACTTCCAAAAACCCACTGCAACCTGCACCCTGCACCCCCTTCATGGGGATCCGAGGATACACTTTGTGGTGGCGGGAATCACACGGGAGTTCTGTTCTGCTGCTCTACGGCCCAGCCTCTCTGTTCCTCATCGGAAGGACCCCCAAAGCACCCTCACCATCAGATAGGACATGTTGAGGCCAATCTCTTGAAGAGGCCTTAGTTTTACAGAAGACTCAAGTCTATCCAGGCACAGGCCACAGACAAGGTTGCACCAAACCAAGAAACATCTTTTTCGCAGATACTGGGTCTGAATGTGGTGGCCTAATGCCCACATCCCCAGCCCTGCCATCACCCCAAACCCAAGCCCCTTACATCCATTGCTCTCAACGGCATCACTGCTCTGAGCACCCCCAACAGGACTCCTGTCCTCTGATGTCACCTCTGCCAGAACTTCCCAATCTCTCCCCCTCCGTTCCTCTCTAGTCTGACAACTCAATGTTGGACTCTCCCCGGACACCATCCACTGAGGCTTTTACCTGGAAGATGTTGAGTCTCTGTAGCCACATCTGCATGGGTCACAGGGGTAAGGATGGCGTGGGAGATGATGGAAGACTTCCTGTAACCCCACTGCTGCCCAATCCCACTGCTCTGCCCTGAAAGAAACACCTGTGAGACTCATCCAACTCTCAACTCGGTCATCTGTTCAACAGTGCTCACCATCCAGAGGAGGTTCCAGAACCTGCATCTTGTTTTCTGTCTTGCTTTTGGGGACAGAAAAGAACATCCCCTGAAAGCACACAGCCAATTGTCTCTACCACCCTGGCCTTGATTCTCTTCAAGCCAGGCTTCTTCAAAGTGTAGACTGAGGAGAGTACTTTTTACCTCTGGATTTCCCTCTACCGTGTCCCCCACCCGTGGAACATTCCTTTGCTAAATTCTCCAAAGAGCTCCATGTTGCAAAACCAAAGTACCCGATGCTGTCTTGGCAGCCTGAACATTTTTTTCAAAATGCTGTCTTTCCTCAGCATCTGTGACAGCAGCCCACCCAAGCTTTCTTCCTACTTCTCAGTCGTTAATTGTAAGTCTCCTTGTTTGATCCCCTCCTAAATCTTTTTCTTTTTTCTCCCAGGGTTCCAACTTCTTCCCTGTGCTCTCCTCATCCTAATACATGATCCGTGGGTGACCACATGGCCATCCAGAGCTCCACGCATCTAACTTGATTTCATCTATTTCCCCTTGTATGCTGATGGCTTTTCCCATCAACAAGTCTACCTAAGAAATGTCTGCTGGGCCCCAGGACCCCATGGGCTGAACCTATAGGACACCTCTACTCAGGTGCAAATCCCACAAGCCCTACAAATCTGCACAGGACCCCAGACCTCTATTCCCTGTCTCATGGCTGGACACTGCCACCCACCCAATTCCCGAAGGCAAAATCCTAGAGATACTGCTAGGTGTGTTCTCCATTGTCCAATGACTCTCTGGGACCTGCTCTGGAAAAGGCTAAGCCATGATCTTCACCTTGCCACAGATGTGTGTAAAGTCCCCCAGGAGGGATCCTCCTCGGCAGATGCACTCTGATCGCATCCTGAGCAGAGATTTCCCCTGGTTTGGGTGGTTCCACACAGGAATTCCGAGCAGAAGACCTGGGCCCTGTAATATATCTGGGAGACTGCACTCCTCATCTTCTGTAAGAACTCACAATGTCTTAACCTCAATGGATTAGGCATAGCAGTAAGCCCATGATTTGGAATATGGACTTGAATATCCAGAAGGAATCGCTAAAAGAGAAAGTTTGGGGAGGCACGTGTCCATGCATGAGCATGAAACAAGGGACTGCTCAATTTTATTTTTCATCGTAAATACCTGGACCTAGTTGGTCTCTTATCTGAGCATGTGAATTCATTTAAACATAAATTATAATAAAAAGTTAAAAAACGAAACTCCATAACTTGGCAGATAAGCCTGACCGCTGATCCATCTACATCAACTGATACAAATCTCAGCCAATCCATCTTCAAAGAATGATTGTGATCTGTCTGGAGAAGTTATCTATGCGATGCAAAGTTTAAAGTAAGTAAGCACAAGGGATCTTGACGAGCAGTAACAAGTCACACGCTTCAACAGCAAATCCAGGGTTTTAACTTCAAACTTTGGTTTTCGCCAACATTGAGAACAGCAGATACAATGTCAGTTTTAAAACCCGCATTTACGTGGCATGTTTTTCCTCTCCTCAAGCCTGTGAGATCTGCCAACCACAGCAGGTAACGATGGAAACCTGCTTTCCTTGCAAAGGAGTCTCATATTTCTGATTTTAGGTTTTCTCCTTAAGGATGGTTCTATTTGCACAGCTGCAATCTAAGTTTTCATAGGAGACATTTCCAAATACTGCTTATGTGGGGGCCACATTCCAGACTCGCTAAATCAGGCTCTCCAGGGATGGAGCACTAGCATCTGACCCTGGGTTTTGTTTTTTTTTAGTACAAAGTTTATTTTAAATCCAGTATAGTTAACATACAATGTTAGTTTCAGGTGTACAATACAGTGATTCAACACTTCCATACAACACCCAGTGCTCATCAGGACAAGTGCACTCCTTAATCCCCATCCCCTATTTTACCCATCCCGCCCCGCCCCCCCCCCCCCACTTCATGCCCCCTCTGGTAACCATCCCTTTGTTTTCTTGTTTAATTAAAATTTTTTTTTATTTTTATTTTTGAGAGAGAGAGAGAGAGAGAGAGAGAGAGAGAGAGAGACAGAGGATCTTGAAGCAGGCTCCATGCTGTCAGCACACAGCACCACGTGGGGCTTGAACTCCTGAACCTTGAGATCATGACCTGAGACAAAGTCCGATGCTTAACCGACTGAGCCACTCAGGATCCCCTTCATCCCTTTGTTTTCTATAGTTAAGAGTGTTTCCTGGTTTGTCTCTTTTTTCCTTTGCTCATTCTTTGTGGTTGTTAAATTCTGCTTATGAGTGAAATCATATGCTATTTGTCTTTTTCTGACTGACTTATTTCTAATACTCTCCAGCTCCTTGCATGTCGTTGCAAATGGAAAGAGTTCATTCTCTTTATAGCTGAATAATATTCTATTGTATATATATATACATCTTGTTTATCCATTCATCCTTCGATGGACATTTGGGTTGCCTCTGTAATTTGGTTATAACAAATGATGCTGCTAAAACATAGGAGTTAATGCATCCCATTTGAAGTAGTGTTTTGCATTTTTTTTTTTTAAGGTTATTTATTTATTCTGAGAGAGAGATAGCGAGCGGTTTGGGGGCAGAGAGAGAATCCCAAGCAGGCTCCACACTGTCAGCACAGAGCCTGATGTGGGGCTTGAACTAACAAACTGCAAGTTCATGACCTGAGCCAAAACCAAGAGTTGGACAGTTAACCGACTGAGCCACCCAGGTGCTGCTAACAATTTTTTAAATGTTTATTTTTGAGAGAGAGGGAGGGAAGTGGGAGGGAAAGAGAGAGAGCACGAACAGGGGAGGGGCAGAGAGGGAGACAGAATCCGAAGCAGGCTCCAGGTTTTGAGCTGTCAGCACAGAGCCCCACACTGGGCTCGAACTCACAAACTGCGAGATCATGACCTGAGCCGAAGTTGGACACCTAACCAACTGAGCCACCCAGGCGCCTCAATGCTTTTACATTTTGGGGGGTAAATGCCCAGTAGGCGATAGCTGGATCTTAGGGTAGTTCTATTTTTAACTTTTTCAGGAACCTCCATACTCTTCCACAGTAGACGCACCAGTTTGCATTCCCAGCAACAGTGCAGGAGGGGTCCTTTCTCCAGATACTCGCTGACACCTGTTGTCTCTTGTGTGTTTGAATTTAGCCATTCTGACAGGTGTGAGGTGATAGCTCATTGTGGTTTTGATTTGCATTCCCCTATGATGATCGGTACCTATTATCTATTCATATGCCCATTAACCGTCAGTATGTCTTCTTTGCAGAAATGTGTGTTCATGACTTCTGCCCATATTTATTGGATTGTCTGTTTTTTAGGTGTTGAGTCATTCTAAACTGCTCCAGGAAAGATCTGATGCACAGATGATGTTGAGAAGCATCTCTGAGCTTCACCTGTCCTGGTTTAAATAGAATCTTGAACTTTAGAGCCATGTGTGTTACTACTGAAATTTAAAAACAAAAATTCCTTATGTGTCTTCTTTCAAGAGCTATTTTTTTTTACATGAGTAAAGTTGACACACAATGTTACATTAGTCACAGGTGTATATCACAGGGACTTAACATGTCTAGTGTCATGCTCTGCTCACCACAAGTGTAGCCACTATCTGTCACCATACAATGCTACGACAGCAATTGACGACATTCCCTGTGCTATGCCTCTGATGCAATGACTTATTCATTCCTCCTTCTCTGAAGGCCTGTATCTCCCACTCCCCTTCACCCATTTGTCCCATCCACCCACCCCCTTCCCTGCAGCAGCCATCAGTTTGCTTTCTGTATTTATTAGTCAGGAGCTGTTTGTGACATATTTATTTTACAGCCACACTTAGAACAATTACAGGACGGAGGAGTGTGTTTATGCATCTGCGTCCCCTTCTTTACATGACAGGCAGGCAGAGGGGAGAGGGAAGGGCCTTGAGGCAGTGGGATTTCCATTGTCTTGGTTACCTCTCTGCTGTGTCTCCACACTGGGTTGCTGAGTGTGGCAGGGGGCCCAGTGGGGGGCGGACAACACCCCTCCCCACTCTACACATCTTCCTGTGGCCGGAAGTTAAAGCTAAGGATGAGGCTGGTTACCAGGGAAACTGCAGCCAGGTCCATGGGATTCCTGAAGAAAGGAAAACTCCTAAGTGGGTTTTCAGATGCAGGATGGACCCTAGGAGCCTGACCCCAGCCACGGATTTCTGAGCCAACCATTAAGTTCACCCAGCGGGTGCCTGCGCATGAGCGCACACACACACAGACACAGACACACACACTCACACAGACGTGTGCACGCAGCAGCATTCCTTTGTGATGTGCACAGTGACTCATTCTGGTGGGAGCACCTCACCCACAGGGAGGAGGCAGGTGATGATGGGTCGTGCAGGCAGGACCCAGAACATGGAAAGGGAGACGGGACAGTTCCTTAGTGTTATAAAATCAATGGCATACCTTTTCCACCATGACTTACTTAGACATTTGCATTACATTTTCCAAAGGGCTTTATTGGGCTCTAATTACACACCAGTGTCACCCAGTTAGAGAGTCCAATGCAGTGACTTGTAGTAAATGTACAGAGTCGTGCAGCCATTGCCACAGTTCAGTTTTAGAACATTTCCTTCTCTCCAGAAAGACCCTGTGTACCCGTCAGCGCTCACTTCCCACTACTACCTCCAGGCCGAGGCAGAGTCTAATGTAATTTCTATCTCTGTAGGTTTGCACTTTCTGGGCATTTCCTAGAAACTGACTCCTGCTTTAAGTGGACTCTCGTGTCTGTGTCTTTCATGTAGCTGAACACTCTGGGGGCTCATCCATGTTGTAGCAGAAATCAGAAGTTCATCCCTTTTCATAGATCAGTGGCATCTTACTGCATGGGTTGCCACATTTCGATTATCTATTGACCAGCTGACAGACTTTTTTACACTGTTTTGCTCTCTGGCGATTATGAATAATGCTGCTGTGAACATCTGAGTACAAGTTTTTGCTTGGACATAGTTTTCGTGTCCAGTTTCTCCATGTTTTCGTTCCTTTGCCTTGCATGATTGCACTGGCTGAAACTTTCAGTCAATGTTGGGCAGAAATGGTGGGAACCGCCATCCTTGCCTTGGTCTGGATCTCAGCGGGAAAGCATTCATTCACTAATAAATATGTGACAGGAGACATATTTTTCTTGTAGATAGCCCTATCAGAATGAGGACGTCCCCTTCTGTCCCTAGTTGGACGAGCATTTTTATCACGAATGGGCCTCGAATTTTGTCAAATGTCTTTGTCTATCAACATGATCACATGGTTTCTGTCCTCATTATATTACTATGCTGGTTGACCCGAACTGTATTTTGAATGTTAAAGCGATATTGCAACCCTGGGATAAATCTCACTTGGTTAGTTGGTTTTCCCCTTGCAAATGTTGTTGGATTTGATATGCTATTCTGTTGAGGATTTATGTATGGATGTTAATGATAGATATTGGTGTATAGTTTCTTGTGTTGTCATGTGTGGCTTTGGTGCAGGGTAATATTGTCCTCATGGATGAGTTAGGAAATGTTCCTTCCTCCTCTCTATCTGGAACAGCCTATGAGGGATGGATATTATCTCTTCCTATAGTTTAACAGAACTTAGCAATGAGGCCAGCAGGCCCAGGGCTTTTCTCTGTGGGAAGGTTTTTAAATCAATTTTTAAAATTTATTCATTTTGAGAGAGAGAGACAGAGACAGAGACAGAGAGAGAATGTGGAGCAGGGTCAGAGAGAGGGAAAGAGAGAATCCCAAGCAGGCTCTGCACTGACAGTAGGGCTCGATCCCATGAGTCAGACACTCAGCTGACTGAGCCACCCAGGTGCCCCAGTGGGAAGGTTGTTAAATAACAAATTCAATTTCTTTACTTGTGATAGGTACATTGAGATTTCTGATTTGAGCATTCCACTCTACCCCCATGCTCTCCCTGTATTTCTTGCCTCCTGGTGGTTCTCCCTCTGCCTCTTGCCTAGAATTTGACATGCTGATGCTTCAGATTCTGTGTCTCCCTCTCTCTCTGCCCCTCCCCCACTCCCACTTTGTATCCTCTCTCTCCCTCTCCCTCTCTCTCTCTCTCTCTCTCAAAAATAAACATTTAAAAAATGCAGAATTTGACATGCTGAACATCTCTGGACATTAGTGGATTCCATCTCCTAGTCTATAACTTGGGACCGTGTGCTGACTCAGATGGGACCCCCAGATACCCACATACACTTGGTATGTGGGCAAGGGGACAATGACTTTGAGGCAGGGGTGGGATGGTACCACTGGGTCTGTCAGTCACACCTGCCCACCCATTCATTCCCCATGTGCCCCAGTGCAGGCCATGAGTAAGTGTGGTCAGGAGCACCTTCAGCAAGCCCCACATCACACTGCCCCACCCCGTTCCTTCCCACCCCTCTCGTCTCCTGGCCACAGAGCCACAGAGGGGCTCCATGACGGCTCTTTGCCACATGTATGGGCGTTACAGGTCTCCCTGATTAAAGGCTCAATCCCGAGGGCCAGGATTGTCTTGTGATTACTCCAAACTTCCCCACCCCAGCAGCCAGCCTTGCATGGAGTGGGGGAGGCAAGGGTGAGACGATGAAACCTTAACGAGTGGCTAAACATCTGTCTGTGGTTGGTGTGGCTGCTGCAGTAAAGCCATCTCTTTATGACTTCCTTGAACTCTGCCAGGTGGGTAGGAGTGCCCCTGCCCTAGTGCATTATGGGGAGGATTCAAGGAGGTATCTTACCAGACCTGAGGCTTCCAGCTGGGAAACGTCCACCAAAGTCACTGGTTCTCCGCACTTCACCCCCGGCCTCTATAGAGGTTAACGTTGGTGAGCTGGTTAGGAGTCATGTTCTGAATTCAGTCCGCCTAGGTTTGCCTGTCACCCTCTCCTTCAGTGCCTCTGCGACACTGAGCAACTCACCTGACCTCTCTGTACTCTGCTTTTCACACACAAAGTGAGATCGAAGTCTTGCTCAATGATGGGTTCTGGGAGTGGATTCCATAAGCTGATATATGGAGACATGTAGAATACTGTCTGATACCTAGGAGAAGATCAATAAAGTGAAATGCGCATGTTATCCTGCTAACCACACCCCAAACGACCAGTGTAAATTTAGGCCTCAGAGTTTCAAGGAAGAACATCCCTGCTTTGTTTACCTTCTCCTGTCAAGTGGGACACGAGCCTGGCAGGGTCACCTGAGCACCAAGCTCTCTGGAGAGATCACACGTTCAGAACATAATAAACACACCTGCTCTGAAGCCACTTCTGTCTGCAGAAGACTCACAGATGTTTGCAGCAACACAGCTCTGGACATTACCTAATTACGGAGACTGAGCGCAAGCAGACTTTCTCTGTAGTTCAGAGGGACTGCACGGGCACTTCCTGGGTTACACAGCACTGGATCTGTGGGGAGGAAGAAGGATGATGCCTCATTAATGCCTCCTGAAATGAAAAGGCACACATGTAAGTCCCAAAACGACTCTGAAATGACTCCGTGATGCAGGCATGAAACTGCTGTTCGCATTCCCCAACCCAGGGACACCGGGCAACAAGGTACAGCCCCTGGAGATGCTACGCCAGGGGGGCCGGCACCATCCCCCAGGACCTCATACCGTGGGCGGTGGGCTGTGCTTCCAGCTCTCTGTGGGCAGGAAGACTCTTCAACTTGCTCTGCCCGGATGATCCGAAGGCTGCTCGTGCTGCAGGGCTGCAAACGGTGACTCGATGGTGTTCCCTGGTGCCCTCTAGGCCTGGCTCCAAACCTCCTGATAAACTGTGATCTGCTGCTCTAGAATTTAAATGCGGTGACCTCACACCTGACAAAGAACAACCCAATATGGATAAAGAACCTGAATGCAAAAGTTAGGTTTTTTTTATATGTATATTTATTTGGCAAGGATGATGAGGTAACGGGTCAGAAATTCCTTCGAGGGGAATACCATCCGTGTTATAAAGCAGGGAAACAATGTTCTACATTTAGCTCAGCATACTCATAACGGCTTACACAGACAACACAACAGTGAACCACCAAGTTCCAGTTCCAGGTCCCTTTCTGCACCTCCTTTAGCGTCAGTCTCTTGAAAGTGGATCTCCGTTCAGCACACGTCCATTCCAGCAGACCAGTGCTGCTGCTGGGAGGCAGTCCGTGAAATGGCACAAAAGCACATGGCCATCGACAATGGGGCATTCATGCTACAGAGAAGCTCTCTACTGTACTGACAACAAGGCAGGGAGGAGAGGCAGAGTTCGGGGTGGGAAAGTGACAACATGCATCACGGGAGCCATAATAAGGAAGTTGCGGACCCCTGGGGTATGCGGTGTCCCATAGAAAGCCCCACAGGGATCCACAAATTCAAGGTAGGAAAGACAGGACCTTCCTGGGATTGGATGAGGGCTCACGCCGATCGAATTTTCAGTCATCAACGCTGCTCTTGTCACTTCTCTGACGACTGCTTACTGGTTGGTCCCCAAAAGAAATCCACGCTCAGGATCATGTCTGGAGCCATTCAGACCTGTGTCACGTGAGGATGAGAGCCTCAGTTTTCTTTCAACCACTGCTTTAGGAGCCTCTGAAACATCCTTTTGCTTTCCTGCTGCATCTCCAGTTGGAGCTTCTCGTCTCTTTCCTGCTGTTGGAGCACCCCTTCGGGCAGCAGGCCAGGTCGGCTGGTGCTCAGGCTGAGGGTCAAGCCGCTGAGGCCCTGTACCAGTGTCTCCCAGGAGGAAGCATGGGGGGCCCCTTTCCTCTCTGCAGACATCCCAGAGACATTTGGCCTATGGCTCTGGCAGTATCGACATTCGCATCTGAATCTGTTCTGATCTCTATCACCTGAGGAGGAGATCCTGGCTTTCCTCTCCACCCGATAAGGTGCCACCTGATCGAGGTGCCGCCGTCTCATGTGCCCCAGAAGGGTTTTCTTCCTCTGAGGGGACGCTGACCTTCCCCACCGCCTCTCTTGTAGGGTTTTCTCATCTCTGTAGCGCTGCTGGAGCAGCCCCTCTGGAAGAGGGGCAGGGTATTTGGTGCCAGGACTGGTTTTGAGGTCACCCAGGCCCATCATAAGCAGTTCCGAGAAGGAAGGAGAGGAGGCTGCCGTGACTTCCCGGGAGGTCTCTTCAGAGATCATCGGGGAAGACTCAGAAATCAGTGTTGAGCTGCATTTCCGGAGTGGATCCATGGAGGTGTGGTCCATGCTCACAGCTCCACCTGGCCCTTGGTCTAGACAGGAAGCTGAAGACAAAGGTTATCAAAGAGCTGGAAGCTAGCAAGGGAGGTGTGTGGCCAGAAGGACCCAGACTACATCAAATGGTGATAAAAGAAGAAAGAAAACTCCGTTATTATTCATCTGACTTAACGTTTCTGAGCCTCAGCTTCCTATCTGTTAAATGGGGATAATAATGAGCCCTACTCCCTACGATGGTTCTGGGCTTTAAATAAGAGTATACATTTCCAAGCTCAGAATTCGGATGGCATATAATCAGGATCTCAGGCATGAGATTAATCATCAAAACCACATCACAGGTAATGAAAAATGGTGCCCTGCAGTCAACCATGTGAATCCCCTGCCCACTTTTTGTTGTTGTTGTTGTTGTTGTTGTTGTTGTTGAAAGAGAGAGACAGAGGGCGCGAGTGAGCGGGGGGGGGGGGGGGGGGGGGGAGAGAGAGAGACAGAGAGACAGAGAGAGACGACAGAGAATGAATGAATAGGGAGCCTGAAGCGTGGCGCAAGCTCAGTCAACCCTGCCGACTTTTTATAACCATTCAAGCATAATTTTAAGAACACTCCATGTGTGACCAGCATCTGCTATACTCGTAAGTGTCCATGTACTTTCCAAAAGGAGACAATGGCTAAAATTTCCACCATGGTGACACATTCTTTTGAATTTTCACTGGCTTTTATCTAGGTAAAAAGGATGTTCAAACCTAGGGAAGTCATTTCGTAATCCTCAGTAAGCAGCAGTAAGAATTTTACTAAAATACAAGAACAGAGATCAATGAAATTTCTAACAAGACAGATTAGAGAAACTCAAATTAAAAGTTGCTTCTTTGGGGCGCCTGGGTGGTTCAGTCGGTTAGGCGTCCGACTTCGGCTCAGGTCATGCTCTCGCGGTCCGTGAGTTCGAGCCCCCCGTCGGGCTCTGTGCTGACAGCTCGGAGCCTGGAGCCTGTTTCAGATTCTGTGTCTCCCTCTCTCTCTGACCCTCCCCCATTCATGCTCTGTCTCTCTCTGTCTCAGAAATAAATAAACGTTAAAAAAAAAAGTTGCTTCTTTGATGGGGTGCCTGGCGGGCTCAGTCAGGCGTCTGACACTTGATTTCAGCTCAGGTCATGATCTCGAGGTTCGTGGGATTGAGCCACATGTCAGGCTCTGGGCTGACATTGTACAGCCTGCTTAGGATTCTCTCTCTCCCTCTCTCTCTGCCCCTTCCCCGCTCACATGCTCTTTATCTCCCAAAATAAATAAGTAAACGTTTTTTTAAAGAGTTGCTTCTTTGAAATAATCAATAAAATTGATAAACCTCTACAGGACTGAAGAAGAAAAAAAAAGAGAAGAGCAAAGAAGACACATCACACTTCTGACTTCTAGCCATACTACACAGCTAGAGTAATAAGAACAGTGTGTTACTGGCATAAGAACTGACACGTGGGCTAACAGAACAGAATCGAGAGCCTAGAAGTAACCCCATGCATGTATGGCCAACTAATATTTGACAACAGAGTCAAGAATACTCAATGGATAAAGAGACAGTCTCTTCAATAAATGCTGCTGGGAGAATGGACTATTCACATGTAAAAGAATAAAGCTGGATTCCTATCTTACACTCACAAAAGTTAGCTTGAAATGGATTAAAGGCTTAAATGTAAGACTGGAAACTAAAACTGCTAGAAGAATACATAACGACAAAGCTCCCTGACACGGGTCTTGGCAATGGATTTTTGGATGTACCACCCAAGGCACAAACAACAAAATCAAAAACAAGTGGGGCTATATCTAACTAAAAAGCTACACACTAAGGAAACCACCAAGGTGAAAAGACAACATATGGAATGGGACAAAATATTTGCAAACCGTATATCTGACAAGGATTTAATATCCAAAATATAAAGAACTCATACATCTCCACAGCAAAAACAAAACAAAATAAACTGAAAACAACAACAACAACAACAACAACTAATCATCGAATTTAAAAATGGGTAAAGGTGGGGCGCCTGGGTGGCTCAGTCGGTTGAGCATCCAACTTCAGCTCAGGTCATGATCTCGCGGTGAGTTCGAGCCCCGCGTCGGGCTCTGTGCTGACAGCGCAGAGCCTGGGGCCTGCTTCTGATTCTGTCTCCCTCTCCCTCTCTGTCCTCGCCCCTGCTCATGCTCTGTCTCTCTCTGTGTGTCAAAAATAAATAAACATTAAAAAAATAAAATAAAATAAAATAAAATAAAATAAAATAAAATAAAATAAAGTAAAAATGGGTAAAGGCTATGAACAGACATTTTTCTAAAGATGACGTACAAATGGCCAATGGGTACAGGAAAAGCTGCTGCAAACCACCAATCATCAGGGAAATGCAAATAAAAAGCACAATGAGGTATCACCTCACACCTGTTAGAATGGCTAGCATCAAAAATACAAGAGATAAAAATGCCAGCTTCCATGTGCAGAATAAAGAATACTTGTGTACTTTTGGTGGGAATGTAAATTGGTGCAGCCACTATGGAAAACAGTATGGAGGTTTCTCAAAAAATTAAAAATAGAACTACCATATGATACAGACATTCCACTTCTGATAGTATATCTGAAGGAAATGAAACCACAATGTCAAAGATGTATCTTTACCCCTATGTCCATAGCAGTATTATTTACAATAGCCAAGATATCGACACAGCCTAAGCATCTTTGATGGATAAATGGATCAAGTAAATACACAGACACGCAGGCAGGCAGACACACACACACACACACACACACACACACACACACACACACTATCTGGCCATAAAAAGGAGGAAATCCTGCTATTTGTGACAACA
Organism: Panthera uncia; assembly: GCF_023721935.1. NCBI lineage: Eukaryota > Metazoa > Chordata > Mammalia > Carnivora > Felidae > Panthera > Panthera uncia. The sequence goes on along the minus strand of NW_026058142.1, from coordinate 44,108 downwards.
TAGTTGGACCTTGAGGGCATTATCTCACTTATGTATGGAATTGAAAAGGAAACTTCCAAATATACAGAAAAAGCTATCAGATTTGTGGTTGTCAGAGGTGGTGATTTGGGGAGGGAGAAGAAAATTGGAGGATGATGGCCAAAAGAAACAAACTTCCAGGTATAAGAAAAATAAGATAAATAACGAAATATAATGTACAACATGATGACTATAGTTAACACTGCTATGTGATATAAATGAAACTGTTAAGAGAGTAAATCCTAAGAGTTCTCTTCACAAGGAAAACATTGGTTTCTTTTTCTTCTTTTTGTGTCTCTGAGATGGTGGATGTCAACTAAACTTACTATGGTAACCATTTCATGATATATGTGAGTCTGATTATTATCCTTTATACCTTATCCAGTGCTGTCAATTATATCTCAATAAAACTGGAAAGAGAGAGAGACAGAGAGAGAGAAAGAGAAGAAATTAGTTACTAACAAGAGGAATGAAAGAGGAGATTTCACTAGAGACCCAGGAAATATGAGAGAAACGATATTATTAATATTACATGAAAATCTCCATACATAAATGCAACAATGTGCAAATGGATTGATTACTCAAAAACCATAAACCACCAAAACTTACCCAAGGTGAAAGAACATGCATATTTCAGTGCCATTTACAGAAACCGAATCAGTTGTTAAAAGCCTATGATGAAAATCCCACATGGTATCACCAGTGAATTCTACCAAATATCGACAGGAATAAAAACACTCACACACAAATTCTACACAATGTCCTCCAGGAAACAGAAGTGGGGGAAATACTTGCAAGTGATTTTATGAGGCTAGCATTTCACTGATACCAAGAAAAGTACTGACCAATATTCTTCCTTAGCACAAGAACAAAATTCCTCAACAAAATACTAGCAGATGGAATCCAGCAACATATTCAAAGGAAAAACAGCATGATCAAGTGGGTTAGCTCAGGAAAGCAAAGGTGGTTCAATAATTGAAAACCAACTAATGCAATCCTCAGATTTAGAATATAACTGATTAATCAATCAATGTAATCTATAGTTGAAGATGAAAGATTAAAAAGAAAAATGATAGCCTCAATGCTATTCCTCTCAAAACCAAATGGCATTTTTCAGTAAACAATTTTAGAAAAACAAGTTTAGAAAAACAATCCTAAAATGCATATGAAACAACAGAAGACCCAGAACAGCCAAGGCAACCTGCAGCAAGAACAAAGTTGGAGGTACCCACCCTCCACATTTCAAAACATATTTCAAGGCTACAGTAAGTAAATCAGTATGGTAGTGACAGAAAGACAGACACTGGCCAATGGGACAGAAGAGAACCCAGAAATAGACCCACGCATGTACAGTCAGCTGATCTTGACAAGGGTGCCAATAATACGCAATGGGGAAAGGACAGTCTCTTGGACAAATGGTGCCGGGAAACCTGGACACCCACGTGCAAAAAGGACGATATTGGACCCTACGTTACACCACACACAAAAATCAACCCCAAAGGGATTGAAGATTAAGTATAAGACGTGACACTGTAAAACTTCCTGGAAGAAAACATAAAGGAACATCTGTGTGACACAGGTCTTGGCAAGTGATTTCATGGAAACGACACCAAAAGCACAGTCATGAAAAAGCAAAAACGGCCAAGTGGGACTACATCAAACTTAAAAGCTTCTGCACAGCAAAGGAAAACATCAACAAACTGAAAAAGCAATCTACAAAATGGGCAGAGATGTGCAAACCATGTATCTGATAAGGGTTAATTTTCAATATTTATAATAAACTTTTCTAACTCAATAGTAAGAAAACAAACAAACCAATTTAAAAATATGCAAAGGATTTGAATAGACATTTCTCCAAAGAAGACATACAAATGGCCAAAAGGTATATGAAATGATGCTCCCCTTCACTAAGCATTAGGGAAAGGCAAATCAAAACCACAATGAGATGTCATGTCACACATGTGACACGTGAGGATGGTTATTGTCAAACAAACTAACAAAGAGCAGATCACAAGTGTTGGAGAGTATACAGAAAACTGGAACCCTCGTACACTGTCGGTGGGAACGCAACTGGTGCAGCCACAATGGACAACAGTATGGAGGTTCCTCAAAAAATTAAAACTATCATATGATCTTGTTCGTATCCAGATGTCCCCTCCAAAACAACTAAAAACAAACAAACAAACAAACAAACCGCCAAAAAACCCATCATCTGGTCCAGCATCCCACTCCTGGGCATATATCCAAAAGAACTCAAGCCAGCCTCTCAGAGATGTCTGCATTCCCATATTTACTGCAGCATTAATCGCAGTAGCCAGGATAATGGAAACAACAATCCTGTCAATCAACAGTGGAATGGATAAAGGAAGTGTGACACATGTATACAATGGGATATTATTCAGCCGTATAAAAGGAGGAAATCTTACCCTTTGCATTCCAGGTGCTGTGGATTAAAGAAGCGAAATAGATAATGCTGTTTCTTATCCAGTGCCTTCCATGTGCCAGCTAACGTCAGCTAGGTGTTTTACATTTGTTGTCTCCTGGAGGTCTCCCAACAAACCTTGAGTAGGCAGGATTATTGCCTTTAACCAGGAGGAATTTGAGGCTGAAGGAGAGAGACTGAAGTGGCAGGGTCTGCCCTGGAATCCAGTGTGAGTGTAATCCGAATTTTAGGGCGGAGGGAGGTGAGTCTGGAAAGAAAGGCAGGCACTAGGATGCAGACAGCTTCCGATGCCGTGTGGGTGTAAGGGAACATCATGTGCTCCGTTACCTGCCCTGGGGTACCCCCCACCCCCACCCCGGCACCAGGACCAGGGCAGGCTATCTGAGGACATAACTGGAGTGTACTGGATTGATGCACACAGTGTAAGACGGTGTGTATTTGTGGTCCGCAGGTGGGAGAGTCAGCCCTCTGGTGACGGATCGTCCGTGCATGACGCAAAGGATGAGAATGTGTGGCAGAGGAGGAGAGTTTCTAGGGCTGAACACAGACGTGTAATGTGATCTTTATGTTCTTTGCTCTAGCTCACGTGGTGTAAAGCCTGACCTGCCACCTCTCCCATGGCAGCATCAGTAGGTGTAAAGATAGGGAATGTGGCAGATGCAATTCTGTGAACCATCCTTGCATTACCTCATTATGTATTCACAAATGCAACCCTCTCTGCTTGGTATTGTCACTATTAAGAATAATAAGCCCATTTCACAGGTGAGGATAGTAAGGCACAGGGCCAGGTACACTTCTCAAAATGGCAGGACTGCAAGTGGCAGAACTGAGTTGGAAGGAAGGTTGTTTAGGAACAGAGCTTGTGCCCTTACCCACGACACGACATGGCTCCCACAGAAAAGAAAACCAAACCCCACGATGCTCCTCATATCCAGAAGTCTGCTTTGTGCTGTGAGTAAAGAGGAAACCCCTCCTCAAACAGGTCTAATCACAAAGGCAATTCACAATCACACAGAATGAAATCAGAAGTAAGGGTGGGTGCAGGCGGGGCATATTCTGGGGTCTGGTGACGCCATCAAGGACCTAGGTTCTTTCCAGTTCTCTGATCTTTGTGTGTGTGTGTGTGTGTGTGTGTGTGTGTGTGTGTGTGCGCTTTCCATCTTGTGTTTGTCAGAAGAGCCCTGGAAGCAAGGAAGGCAGGTACTGCCATCCCCATCTTAGAACAACAGAAGCTGCATGGCCAGGTCTGGACATAGTGGCCCCAAAGACAACAGGCACTCAGCTATTGCAGGCAGGGCCTTATCCTCTGAGTTTCTGGTCAGACTATGGCTACTGGAGAGCAGGGATCTTCCCTCAGCATTCAGGGCCCATGGTTCAGGCTACAAGTGATGCATGAACACAATTCCACTCATTTGAGGAGCTGCTCAGGGGCTGGCTTGCCTTCGGTGATAATTTGACCTCCCGTTTTCTTGGGTGCCCCTCTGCCTTTTAGTCAGAATACTAGGACATTCTCCAGGTTCTTCTCTTTGGTTCTAGACAAACTCTTTGGCTCTTAGACCCAGGCCCCCACACGTTTGCTGGCAATGCCTCTCCAGATGATCTGTCAGCCCCAAAAGCAGAACCTAGAAAGTATCCCCAAGGGTGTGAATTCAGGGTTCACGAAGAGGTGACCTTTCAACAAACATTGTGAACAGGGAGAGGAATCTGACAAGCACATTTCTGGGGTCAGGACTTTCCTGTCAAGAGGGAACAGTTGGGAAGAAGTGTCTGAGGCAGAGGCTTCCAGAAACAGTGCAGATACTGCCAGAAGGCTGGAGCAGCTGGGGGGTAGGGGAAGGGAGTGAGAGTCTAACAGAAAGCAGGGGAGAACAACGGGTGACAGGCACTAGATCCTGCTGTGCTGAGTCAGCTTCTGTTCAGTCAGCTGGACTGCAAAGGACACCCAAGGATCACAGATGCCAAATGACAGCCTGTATCGGGCTGTAAGTTAGGCAGAGAAGGGACATGGAGAGGACCACTTAGAGAAGAGGCAGGTTTGGACAAAGAGCTGGAAGGACAGTGAGGAGGAGCGCCTTCTTGTGAGGCTGACAGCAGTCACCTGGATTGACACAGCCTTCACCCGTGTGTTCATGTCCCGTCCCCCAAGGCGATTTGTGCTCTTGCCAGATCATCCCATATTTAACTAGCAGCCTTAATTCACTCAACAATCCACCTACTGGACAGATCACTGTGGGCACCTACTCTGTGCACCAGTCGCTCGGGACTTGGAAAACATTCTCTGAGTTGCCTGGAGCTCCAAGGATCTTGACCCAAGTTCCACTGTGAGACCAGAACTGTGGCCGATGGGGCAACAGTGACCCACACATTGAAAATCCCTCTATAGCCTCTTTAAGTTTCTGGAATTAGAGATGGTACAAAAGATCCAATCTTCCTCCTCCTCACAGAGAATCTGAGTACAGAGATGTCCCGTTTACTCCATCCTCCTGTGTCATAACCGGTACACGAGCTGCCCTTTGGGATGAAGGACCCTGGGTGAAGGTCCCTCCTTCACTGAAGAAACATGTTCTAAGCACCACCCGAATTCATGTGTCAGTTCACTGGACTCAGTGGGGACACAGGGATCACACAGGGTGTAGTCTGCAAGCAGATGACCACTGCACATTGTGTGAGAAGAGCGGTGGCAGAATTGAAATCACAGTACCTTAGGGACACAGAGGAGGGCCTCTTACCCCTACTTAAGTGTATGTGTGTGTGTTTGGTCAGGACACACCTCTCAAGGCTGGGGAGGCTGATGACACAGGCACTTTGCTCACCCACAGTGTACAGACACGCACGCCGAAGAACAGAGAGACACCTAGTTAGAGTCGGACTGCAGTCCTTGGGCTACTGGGCTTCAAATCACCAGTGGGGTCTGGTCAGTGCTACGGCTGTGATGCAGCTACTAAAAGCACTTCCTCTGCTTGCCTCTCAATTTGTAACACCTGGTCACCAGTGAGACAGGTAGAGACCTAATTTGGGTGGTGGGGTTGCTTGCAAAGGCTCTCTAACATGGCAAAGTACCGCTCCACGGGGGGAGCCCTGGACATTGAAGTCCTGCTTGGCTGTTGGTTCTGAGGCAAGCCTTCCATGCCAAGGGACTCCAGGTCTGTTGGCTTCAGGGCAGCTCATCGGAGGACAGGCACAAAATCTTAGAACCCTCCAAGGTTGCTGAGTACCTCCATTTCAAGGTGGACAGGTGTTGGGACCATGATGACTATACAATACTGGAACAATATATGCATTTCAGCAGCTGAAACACAATCCAGGAATATCACTGTGAGTGCAAAGTCGGGCTTTGGAGTCAGGCGAAACGGAGGTGTGATGCCCAGATCCACCCTTTCCTGCACCAGCGACCTAAACCTTTCCGTTTGTTTCCTTGTCTACAGACAGTGGGCTTTGACACTTACCTGAGTGTTTGGGTAATAAAACTGTATATACCAGCACAGCTGAGCTCCTCAACAGCCAGGCTGCAGAAGAGACAGTCACACGGTGCCCTGTGTTAGGGACATGTCAGCATGGAGCAAGTATGCCAGGACCTTGGGACTCTAGTCCACGCCTCTGGCTGAGGTTCGGGTTTGGGGGTTGTGGTGCTGGCTGGACTGGTGGTTCCATCTTTTCTCTTGTCCAAGGGACACACTTCATTTCATGCCTAGGCAGAGGAGTTATAGTGAATGAGGTTAATGCTCACAGTTGAGTCTATGACAAGACAGAACCAGCAGGGGGTGCTGCTGCCCCCTGGACCCCACAGGAACTGACAAACTTTCCTCCAGGGGTTTCTGGCACCTGGTAGGGACCCCTAAGGAGTTCTATGAAGGCACTGTCAGGATCCCTTAGAGGGCTCCAATAGTGAGCAGCAGCTGATCTTTGCCTCCTTGATGGCCACAGGGACTAACAGACCAAACCCCTTGTAAAGGGAAGATTAGTTAGTACACTTTCTCTTGTCCCAACAGAAACTCAGGCTGCAACTCAGAGTGAAACATTATCAAAACAAAGTCCAAGGGAAGTAGTGGAAGGCATTTAATTTCTTGGGTCAAAGGTGCCATAAAGTGACATATTCTTTCCACGTTTCTGCTTATCCCTCCTCACTGGAAGGCAGGGCCCTTTCACATTGGGAAAGTTTGTGACACATTCCAAACTCCGTGTCCAAGTGCATCAAAGGATCCATATGAAAGGAGATGAGATCTTTGCTGTGTGTCATCCTATTCCTAGCAAGGAAGCCTTTTCCAGAACAACTGTGCTGTCAGATTGGATCTCCAATTAACTCACTGTGAACCAGGGTAAAACATCTATTTGGGAGAATTTATAATGAAATCTCCATCACTTTTCAGTAAAAAGTTTTATTAACAGTGCCGTTTCATCCAGGGATTCCTAGGGTTAAATGGAAATCGCTCTCTACTTAACCTGATAGCTTGCTTGAACATCAGTAGGAATCAGGCAAATGAAGGCTGGGGACAGGAGACGCAGGGAGGAGAGAGAGTGCCCGAGCCCAGTGGCCATCTACTGAACAGAAAGAGGTTTAAGTTGGCTGGAATATGAAGTGGGGGTGGAGGAGGCCATCCGCTGAAGATGAGGCATTTGAGGGTAGGCAAGGCCTGCTGTGCCTGGTCCAGGAGGCTGGACGTTATCCCAAGAACAGCAGGAAGACCCTGCAGAGTTTTGAGCAGGGTACACAAGACCAGATTAGGATTTAAGAATGGTCCCTCAGGTAGCGGGATGAAGAAATTTGTGGCCAAGGGTTAATATTGGTGGCAGTTATCAAGCAGAGAGGAGGGTCATGTGGCCTAGGGAACTAACTGTAGTGATGGAAGTAAGTGTCAAGATCTTATTTTGAAGGACGTAGGAGGTTGGACTGGACGGACTTGGTGTTTGAGGGGGTGGTGAGAGAGGCAGCAAGGAAGGACGGCTCTAAGAGTCGCTGGCCGAAGCAGCTGGGTAGAAGGCTGCTTTTCACTGGGTTAGGCAACACTGGAGGAGATGCCGATGCATGGGGAGTGGGGGTGGGTGCAGGTGCGTTCACTTTTGGACATGTTGTGTATCGTTGCCTGTGGGGCTCAACCACTTAGTACCTCAGTGACTTGGGGGAGCTGACCTAGCCTCTCTGTGCCTAAGATGCATCCTCTGTAATAGGAGAATGATGCTAATAATTAGAAAACACAGCTAATTTCTGATTCATTTAGTCCAGGATAATGTTCTCTACTTGTACAGCAGAATGCTGTTTTCAAGTTAGGCAGTCCCTAGGCAAAACGGGAGTCTCTCTGCTTATCCATGTATTGGTTGGCTTTACTTATCTGCCGTGTGTATTTTCAACATGCAGTGTGTTTTGGCAGTGCTAAAAGAAAAACAATTAATTCAAAGAAATGTGTTTAGGGGCACCTGGGTGGGTCAGTTAAGGTTAAGCGTCTGACTTCGGCTCAGGTGATGATCTTGTGGCTTGTGGGTTCGGGGCCCACGTTGGACTCTGTGCTGACAGCTCAGAGCCTGGAGCCTGCTTGGGATTCTGTGTCTCCCCGACTCTCTGCCCTTCCCCTGCTAGTGCTCTGTCTCTCAAAAATAAATAAACATTAAAACAAACAATCAAAAGAAATGTGTTTATCACGTGTGATAGTTAGCCTGTCAGTTTGTCCCTCAAAGACACAGCCCCCCTTCAGACCCTCCAGTCTTCTTCTTGTAGCCTCACTCCCTCAGAGGGCGGCGGGTGAGCCTTTGGGACCTACTTTCTCCAACAGTTCTCTTCTCTGTAAAGTCATCTTTACAGAGTCCCAGAGAGTGCCTAGCACCTGTTGAGTGCAATCTGTCTGTGAGCCTGTCAGTTGTCTCAGGTGTGAAGTTAGGGGACAGGAGAGAGCCGGATGTGTAGATCTGGAAACCAACAGTGTGTGCCTGTATTGCAGGCAGGTGGTGAAGCCATATGTACCAAGATTTGAATCAGGGCCCCATCACTTACTCCTTGTGTGACTTTGGGCAGGTTACTTCACCTCCCTGTGGTCAGTTTCCTCATTTGTAAGATGAGGATGATGATCCTATTCTAGGATAATGACTCATGGTTGCCTCCTTCTTTTAGATCAAGAAAATACTACCTTTTAAAACTATAAAGTGCTCTTCAAGTGTAGATTACTTCCAGGGTTAAAAAGAGAATCTCTGCTTATCTAGCTATCTGCTTGGACAGGCACGAAACATGCCATGCTCATTTTTACCCTGCAGACAATGTTGAACTTCACTCGAGCCCTGAAGAGAGCCACAGTCAAGAAATCTCGACAGGCTTTCGTGTTTCAGAAATGGCTTATCACAAAAGACCACTCTTCCCCCTTTAACCTAGAAAAGGCTTGCTCCTCACGCTTTGTCACGCCCTACCATATGTCTGTCGGGTGGCTCCTGGGTTTACATGCGACAAGGCCAAACACAGACCTTTCTCCTTTTGCTGACTGGGCCAGACACACAATCCCTCCAGCTCCCTGATGTAACTGAGATCAGAAGTCAGCCCTCCTGAAACTAGCTAGACACAGAGAGAAACATTTCTTGTTCGTGGAGACTAATCCTGAATGCAGAAACATCCTACCTTAAATCTCCCCCACTATAATGGGTCTACTCAATCCTTAGGGGAAAAGAGGCAAAACCACCCTGCGCAGACCGTGTGATGTTCAGATCTGGGCTGCTCTCAGCATTGCAACAGCCTGAATAGTGAGGTGCTGTACTAGTTTGGTTTTTCTTTCCTAGTATGCACGCATGCAAAAACGACCGGTAAGAACACAAAGATCTGAAAGTGGTACTTCCTGCCACACGTGCGCCCTACAAAGGAAGTAACCCAACGTCACTCGTCACTCGCAGCGCCTGGAAACTCTCCCTACCACCTCGGGAAATATGTATCCTGTGCAGTCACTCAGGTGCGCCACAGTCACTCTGGGGTGGGTTCAACCTTCTCTACTCCCTGCGTGGTTACAAGTCCCGGATTCCAAGTACCCACGCCACGGCCCACGGAGAGGAAGCCACTTCGCCCCGGGGCACCCCGTTGTCCCTCCCTGCCCCGTGCAGCCCGAGGAAGGTTAAGGAGCACCCGGCTTCTCCATAGTGTCCCATGTCTGTGATGTCACACGTAGTCCCGCAGCCCCTCCTCCTGTGGCTGGTCTCTCTAGGAAGTCGGGAGGACTTCCCCTCTCGGTGGTCTTAGCCCTTCTCTTCTGGGGAGGTGGGGGTTCAGACCTGGGGCTGAGGATAGGAGGGGGTGCGCTGGCGCAGGGATGGAAGGAACAGGATCCCGGGAAAGAACATGCATGAGAGCAAAAGCGGGAACCTAAGAATAAAAGAGGGAGAATCTCCCTAGAACAAGCCGGGCGTGCATTCGTGTCACAGGACCACCGTTCTTTCTGCGCCACACAAGAGCAGTGCTCTCTGAAAGAACAGCTGTTTTTCTCAGAAGCCTGCCTCTGCAGTGTCAGAACTGAGGTTTGACAACCTGTGTGTGGCATATTTCTCTTTCTCTAATTGAGGATGCCATATTTAGTGGAGACGAGTTTGACACTTCCCATGGGCATTGCTAGACCCCCCCCCCTCCCCCCGCCCCCAGGCCATAACTGGGCTCCAGTCCGTGTTCCACGGGTTCAGAAACAGTCTGTTTCCTTGGCATCACCTCCTGTATTAAACCATCTGAGGAATTCTGTCTAGGAGGTGACATACAAAAAATAGGCTCTGTCATTCCTACACTGGTATACAATTATTTAGAGTGTTGTAATCAGATTACAAGCTCCAATATATAATATTTACAAAAAGAAGGCATGTTTGGTTGTCCAGTTTGCTGAAAAACAGCCAATCCTGGGCAGCAGACATATAAGTGTGATGAGAAACTTGGCTTTATAATTAATCACAGAATTCCATTTAAATTTCCAATACAATTTCCTTATATTGACTACTAATGTGTGTATTGGGTGGGTCGTGTGTGTGTGTGTGTGTGTGTGTGTGTGTGTGTGTCTACGTGCACACGCGTGTGAGTGTTAGGGTGTTTTGTCAAAAACCTAAAAGTGAATGGCCTGTCTTGCCCGAGCCTCTCAAGGTACCAGTAACAGAGAGAAAAGATTTTTTAAAATTCCATATTGGAAGGAGCAGATTGTGAACAACTTCCTATTGGAGTGTCTTACCTGGAACCTCCTGGGATTCAGCAAAATGTTTTGTGAATAGTTTTTTTTAGGGAAGCACTGGTTCTACTGTTTTTAGTTGAATATGGACTACATTTAAAACTGTACTTGAGATTGTATGAAATAGGTAAGCTAAAGCTCGAGATTGGGAGAACCCAACCCTAGGGAAGGGTCTCAGGGAAGCTAACCACACAGAGTCAATGGTCTAGACAAGGAAGACAGGCTGTTAGGAGCTGGAACAGACGAGTTCAGTCAGTCAACTCAGATCAAGCTCTGTCTTTCTGGACAGTTGTCAGACTGAAACATCAGGAAGAGGCCACAAATACCTCAAGTATGAACTTCAGTGTGTGACAAAGGCTCTCTAATCAGGGTATAAACACTCATGTGGCTCAGAAGTGTCAATCCCTGGAAGAAAGCACTGAAGACAGAGGCGAGTTTCCTCACCCTGGGACCCAGATCTCTGAAGCATCATACCCTAGACACAGACTCCCAGATACTTCATGGGCCTCCCACTATGGCTCTCAAAACCCAAAATATCCCATTGACACACTGAGGGAAGCCAACCACATTGACTCAATGGCCTAGACTAGGAAGCCAGGTTGTTCGAAGCTGGAGTGGATGAGATACAGACCCAAGAGAAGGCAGCTAGGAGACCTCAATGCATTGGACATACAATATCAAACCACCCACAGAATTCAAACTCCTATGGAACTCGAGATATGAGGAGAGACACAAAACAGCTCAGAGGCGATAAATTCTATAATACAGATCCACGTGCATTTTAGCAACCTGACAACCTGCAACATAGAAACTTAATAGCTCACAGACCTTACACCTTGCACACAGATGCCATACAATCACAGAGCTGACAACCTTGCATGTAGACACACAAACAGCACAAAACACCTGTACCGTGAACACAAGCTTGCTCAGATACCTCCTGTCCCATGACAAATAACCTTTGCAATCTCACAACCTAGAATATGGGCCCCCAGGAGCTCAAATATGCCAACCTCAACAGAGACCCTCAGGAGAGCTCAAACCCTAATTCCTGAAATACATAATGGGAACAGCCCCAGACAACTTACATTCTGCACGCTGCACCTAAAACAGATCACATACCTCACTCACCAGGAGAGACCCCTAACAGCCCAGACAACTCTCACTTGGACACACAACCCTCCACAGCTCAGTGATCTCCCATACTGGACACAGACCCTCTCACAGCTCATACATCTCAAATCCTGGACCCCAAAATGGCTCGTAAAACGACATCTTGTTTTTGAACACAAAAAGTCACTCCATACAGGACACATGTCAATTAGAGACACAATGAGGTCTCACCCAGCCCCATGAGTGAATAGCACAGAGAGACTGAAATACAGAATTACAGACAGCCTTTCTTGGAAACCGCTGTCTCCACAGTATTAGCCCCCATCCCAGTGCACCCATCCAGGCACGTGAGGAACCTCTTTTCCCAGGGATAAATGACCCCAGGTTTTGCCATCATTGGCTGTTTCTGGACAATGACTCAGCTGCACTGGTCCCAGGCCACAACTAGGAGGGAAGCCCCCGCTCACATGTCTGACAGACAGTAGAGCCCTCCACCCATCAAAATGGGGAGACCTTCTAGGTTGGAAGGGTTCATGCCATCTTCAGGAGACTCCCACTGTCCTTAAGGCCCCAGAGCCCTCCTGCTGAGGAGCCATTGCCCTATCGTGGGGATCGGAACCTGTGGGGAAGGCAGAACAGGACAGTCCCACGCTGCTCAGGGTAGATCCACGCC
>NW_026058142.1:3442-31686 GCF_023721935.1 Panthera uncia | reverse complement strand
AGGAAGACTGACTAAAGGACAGACTAAGAGAAGCCAGTGATCCCACTGACCTGGGTAGCATCTTCAGCTTCTTTTGCTGGTGAGCAGCCTGAGGTTCCACGGCATGATTCCAAACCCTCCACTTCCACCTCCACTCTTCAAAGCCCCACCTGTGCACCCATAAACTCTCTGAGAAGGACACCCCACCTCCAGCCAATGGGATTCTTTTCCTTGGAAGATCCTGGCAGGCAATCCCATCTAGACTAACCAGTCTAGTGTGGTCCTTAATCTCTGCTCTGCTCACCCATGAGGAAACCATTCATGTGCTCCTCTTCCATGTTCCCTGGTCCCTACTTGGTTAGAATCTGTACAGCTGACGGGCTGGGGCCAGAAGTGGGACGATGGTGACCTCCGGAGAGGTGGAGGTCCTTGCATGGTGGTGAGCTCCCCTGCACCCTGCCCGCAATGGTTTCTTTGGGAACACAAGACTCCCTCACTCCAGCTGTACCTCCCAGAGGAGACTGCTTCATCTGGGACTTCAGTGGTACATCCTATTACAGGAAAGTACAACCTGCGGCTCCTCTAGCAACCTTTCACCCTTTCCTGCCACCCCACACCCTGGTAATTTGCCCAGATGGGGTCACATCACCTCCAGCTCCACTCCTCCCCAGGAATAAAACTAATGGGCGCTGCATCCTTCCATCATAGTCTCACTACTCTTAAACTCCCCACAGGGATCATTCCACTTGCATACGCCAAGATCTTGCAGAGAGCCTGAGATAAAGTGTCCAGCCTCCTGTCTACATCTCCCACGTCATGAATGGGGTGCTTAGGGTGCCAGCAAAGGGGCATTTGTTACTCCAGTCACACCGAGGGTAGTGTGACTTGGCAAAAGAACTTTGCAGGGCTCTCTGACGGCGTCTATCAAAATTTGATTCTACTGTGTCCCTACCCTCAGTAGAATTTCAGCTTCATGAAAAGAGGAACATATGTGGGTCTTCTCTAATGTCTCCCCAGCACATACAGTGGTATCAGGCACACAAGAAGGTACTTCAGAGATGTTTCCTTAGCAAAAGGTTTCCTTGATCCAGCAATTTCCATTGCTATTAACTTGTCTTAAAGAAATATTTACACAGCCACAGAAGTATGTGTACAATGAGAATAGCAAATTTCGGGGAGTGGGGGTGGGCTCTAAATGGCCATTGGTAGTCAATGACCTTTGGGAGGGTAAATGAAAGATGAAGTGTTCCTATCCTACAATGGAGCACCCACTGGCCTTGAAACAGAATAAGAGGAGCAAATTTGTACTGACCAGAGATTTTTATTTTATTATTATTATTATTATTTTCAAATGGGGAGTAGCAGATCAGTGGTAATGCTAACTCAACCAGTGTCTGTAAGTGTATATGTATGTGCAGGTGCAATTTGTAAATACTGATAACAGGGACAAGACGGAAACACCTATCAGACTACAGTGGTCACCTCTGATGATCAAACTGGTGAAGGCAAGACCTGGACAGCGTATTACATCTTTTGGGGTAGGCAACTGTACTTCTAAAATGGCCAAAATCATATTCAAAAGCAAATGCTTTCCTTTACAATTTTTTTTCATTTTGTTAAGCTGTAAGTCACATTCCATAAAATTCACCCTTTTTTGTTGGCTTTTACTATGTACATATGGTTGTGCCAACCATCACCAACATCTAATTCCAGAAGAAACCCTACGCCATTAGCAGTCCCTGCCCAATCCCCCCTCCCAGGAGCCCTGGACATTTACTAGCAGCTTTATGTCTCTACAGATTTGTCCATTCTGGACATGTCCACTAAATAGGATCCTACATTATGTGGCCTTTGAGTCTGGCTTCTTTCACTTAGCATAACGTGTTCAGTTTTCGTCCATGTTGCAGCAAGTATCACTACTCCATTCTTCTTATGGCTGGATAATATTCTACTATATGGATACATCACCACAGGTGATATATTCATTATTTGGTTGGCACTGGGTTGTTGGCACTCTGTTGTGATTAATGCTGCTAGGAACACTCGTATACAAGTTTTTGTGGGGGCTTATTCTTTATTTGTCTTGGATATATATACCTATCATGGCATAACTGTGTCATACAGCAGCTCTGTTTAACTTTTTGAGGAGCTGCCAAACTGTTTTCCACAGCAGCTGTGCCATTTTGAATTCTCACCAGCAATGTATGAGGATTTCAATTATTCCACACCTTCCCCAACACTTGTTATTTTCACTTTTTAAATTATATCCATATTAGAGGGTGGAAAGTTATAATTCATAGTGCTTTCAATTTTTGTTTTCCTAACGACTAATATTTTTGAGCATCTTTTCATGTGCTTATTTGGCATCTGCAGATCTTTTTTAATAGAAATGTCTATTCAAATGCTTAGCCCATTTTTTTAATTGAGAGAGACAGACAGAGAGAGAGAGAGAGCGAGAGAGCGAGAGAGCGAGAGAGCGAGAGCGAGAGAGAGAGAGAGAGCGCACACGCACATGCTCAAACGGGGAGGGGTCGAGAAAGAGAATCCCAAGCAGGCTCCATGCTGTTGGCCCAGAGACTGATTTGGGGCTTACTCTCATGAACCGTGAGATCATGACCTAAGCCAGAATCAAGAGTCGGTCACTTCACTGACTGAGCCCCCAGGTGCCTCCCTTATCCCATTATTAATTGGGTTGTCTTTTTACTCTTAGCTTGCAAGAGTTCTTTTTACATTCTGACTACTGGGCCCTTATCAGATATACAAATACTTTTTCCCATTCTTTTGTTTTTTTCACTTTCTTATGGTGTCCTTTAAAGCAAAAACTTTTTCTCATTTTGATGAAGCCATTTTTACCTAACTTTTCATTTATTATCTGTGCTTTTGATGTCCTAGCTAAGAATCCATCACCTAACCCAATGTCACAAAGATTTACTCCTACACGCTCTTACAGAAGAAGTTTTATAGTGTTAGTTCTTACATATGGACTTGGATCCATTTTGACTTAATTTTTATCTGTGGTACGAGGTTTGGATTCAAATTGATTCTTTTAAATGTTGACTATCCAGTTGTCCCAGCACCATTTACTAAAACGACTGCTCCTTCCCCATTTAATTGTCTTGGCACTGTTGTCAACAATTAACTCACCATAGACAGACGGGTTATTTCCAGACTCTCAATGCCATTCTGTTTATCTCTGGGTGTATCCTTAAATCAGTACCACATTGTATTCATTACTGGAGTTTTGAAATAATGTTTGAAATGGGAATGCACGAGTCTTCCACTTTTGGCCGTCTTCTGCAAGATTGTTTAAATTAATTCTGGGTCCATGAAATTTCCACATAAATTTCAGGAGCAGTCTCTCAATTTCTAAAAAGCTGCAGTTAGAATATCAATAAGGATTACACTGAATGCTTGGATCAATTTGGGGAATGTTGCCATCTTAACAATATCAAGTCTCCCAATCGATGAACACACACAGTCTTTCCATTTTTTAAAATTTGCTTTAATCTCTTTCAACTGTGTTTTGTAATTTTCAGTGTGTAACTCTCACACCTGCTTGGTTAAATTAATTCCTAAATATGTTATTCTTTTTACTCTGTCATAACTGAAGTTGTTTTCTTACTTACTTATTTGGATTATTCACTGCTAATGTACAGAAATACAATTGATTTTTGTATACTGATCTATCTTGCACCCGGAACCTGAAGTCTATTTTATATTTATTTTTATTTATTTTTAAATGTTTATTTAATTTTTGAGGGAGAGAGAGAGAGAGAGAGCGCGAGAGCGAGCACAAGCAGGGGAGTGGCAGAGAGAGAAGGGTACAAAGGATCTGAAGTGGGTTCTGTGCTGACAGCAGGGAGCCCAATGCAGGACTCAAACTCACGAACCAGGAGATCATGACCTGAGCAGAAGTCAGACGCTCAACTGACTGAGCCACCCAGGTTCCCAAGTCTATTTTATATTTAAAGTGATTATAGCAACACAGGACTCAAGCCCAATCAACTAATGGAAAGACTGATTCAAACACCAACACTGACATCCTGTGACAGAAAAGGAAAAGAAGAGACACATTACATACAAGGGAACAAACAGGACAGAATGGGCAGATGACTGATCAGAATCCATGCAAGCCAGAATTTTCTGATTAATGCAAATGTTTCTTGAAAATGAAGGTGAAACAAAAACTTTCAAAGAAATAAAAAAGCTGAGAAAATTCATTGCCAGAAGATCTTCCCTACACAACACGTTAAAGGAAGTTCCTCAGGAAGAAGGCAAATGAAATCCAAAGAAAATCTGGATCTATACAAAGAACTGAATAGTGCTGGATGTGGTAAAGTTGCGGGCGTATATGAATTTTTTCCTTATATTTAATCTCAGTAAAAGAGAACCATCTAAATAATAGTAACAATGTGTTGTGGGGTTTACGACCTTGGTAGAAATAAAATGCAAGAAAGCAATAGCACTAAGGCTGGGAGAAAGGACATGGAGGTACATAGTCCTACGATTCTGACAGTGTACAGGAAGTGGTACAATATCATTTGAAGGCACAGTGTGAAAAGCAACAATATATATTAGAACCCTAGAGCAACCGTTTCGAAAAAATGTTTAAAGATATATAACTAGTAAGCCAATTGTGGAGATAAAATGGAATAACACCAAATGTTCAACTGATCCAAAATTATAGAGGGAATAGGAAAGGAAAATGTGAATAAAATATCCATAGGATAAAATATACAGCCAGATGGAAGACTTAAACGTAAACTGTTAACACACTGATTGTACACTGCCTACACATCAATTAAAAGACCTCATTTGTCACTTTAGGTAAAAATAGAAAGACCCAACTATGTACTGTCAAAAGGAATCTCACTTTAAATATGAATACGTAAATTGAGTTAAAAGTAACTGAAAGGAAAATTTATCGATAATGCTATGGTTTGAAGATGTCTCCTCCAAAATTCCTATGTTAAATCCTAACCCCCATACCTCCTAACCTAGGAGGTGTGGCCTTTGGAAGGTGATGAGGCCCTCGGGCAGAGCCCTCATGAACAGGATTAGGGCCCTTATGAAAGAGGTTCCAGAGATCCTTTGTCCTTCCACTATGTGAGGACACAACCACAAATCTGTGACTTTGAAGAGGGTCCTCACTAGAACCCAACTATGCCGGCACCCTGATCTTGGACTTCCAGCCTCCAAAACTGTGAGATACCAAGTTTGTTTATAAGCCTCCCAGTCTGTGGTATTTTGTTCCTGCATCCCCAACACACTAAGACACATACACCCAGCAAACGTGAATCACAGGAAAAGCTGGAAGGGCTAAATTAATATTACAGAGAATATACTTCAGAATGAGGATTATCACAAGGGGAAAAGACAGATGTTACTTAATAAAAGAGGTCCAGTCATCGAGAAGATCCAAAAATCATGAATGTGCATGCATTAGTAAAAACTGATGCAAGAGCTAAAAACTGATAAAACTAAAAGGAAAAACAGAGAAATCAGTTAGCTGAAGCCTTCAACATTCCCCCATCCACAACTGACAGTACAAGTGGACAACACAATCAGAAACTATATGGAGCAGTGGAGCAACACTATCAACAGCCATGACCTAACGGGTGCTTACAGAAGGACAGCACAAGACACCATCTTCTGAAGTGCACACACAAGGTTCACAAGACAGGCCATATTCTGTGCCATAAAGTAAATCTCAACAACTTCTAAAGGGCTGAAATCATACAAACTGGGTTCTCTGACCGCAAAGAATTAAACAGAAATTAATTGCAGCAAGGTATCTGGAAAACCACAGAATATTTTGAAATTAAATGGCATTTCTCAATAATGCAGGGATCAAAGAAGAACCTGCAAGAAGTAGAAAACCAAAACACAGTATGTCAAAATCTGTAAGGTGAATCTACAACAATGCATTGAGGGGAATTTTTATCATTAAATATTTACATTAGAAAAGAAGAACTGTCTGAAATCAACTGTCTAAACTGTCACCTTAAGAAATTAGAAAAGCAAAATCAATTTAAACCTAAGGGAAGCAGAAAAAGTATAATGAAGGTTTGAGCAGAACTCGACCTACTAGAAATCATAAAATCAATACAAAGGAATCAGTGAAACTAAGAGCTGGTTCTGTGACAGGACCAGTAAATCTAATAGGTTTAGCCAGACTGATAATAAGGAATGAGGGCAGAGTGACATGGATTACTAATATCACTACTGCCAGCAGAGACATCAATACAGATCTCTCAGACATGAAGTGGATGAGAAAATATTATTGAAAATATTATCCAAAAAAAAGATGAAATGGGAAAACTCCTTGAAAGGCCCTAGCTCGCAGGCCCCAGTCAAGAAAATAACACCACTAGCCTTATATCTGTCAGAGATTGAATTCACTAAATCAAACAGAAAACAAAAACCCTTCCCTCACATAAAACTCAAGGCTTGAATGGTTTCACTGTTTAAATTCTATCAAACACATATGAAGGAAATAATGCAGGTTTGAACAAAGTCTTCCAGGCAACTGAAGATGAGGTCACACTTCCTAACACATGTTATAGAGCCAGCAATATCCTGATATGAAAGCAAGACAAAAAATTAAGAAAATAAATTACAGACTCTGGAAAAAAAAAAAAAAAAGAGAAACCTCACTAGAGTCCAGAGCCTAGAAAGGAGAACCATACCACTTCAACATCAATTACAGGAAGAACTGTCAGTTATAGACCCAACAGAAGAATAATCAACATGAAACAATCATGTAGGCCCCAACAGGAAAAGATGTACATTGCATGTCCTGTAAGATATTGACTACGCCTCCAACTCAGCCAATAAGAAACTGTCATTACCCTGAACTCTTGCTTTTCTTCAATGGGCTTTCATTCAAAACAACCCTTCCAACTTCCTCCTTCTTCTCCATAAAATAACGTTCCTCTACTTTGCTTATTGGACTTGCCTAGGATTTTGCCTTAGGTTGCTTGTTCCAAACTGTAATTCACTGCTATTCCTGAACAAACTCATTTTGCTGGTAAAATAACTGGCTGTTCTACTTTTGAGGCTAACAAGAGCAATAGCACTCATGACCACAGATGCAATAATCCAAAATAAAATATCGGCTGTTTGAAACCAGCAACATAGAAAAAAGACAAAATACCATAGTGAAATGGTTCCACAGCTTTGAGAGTGGTTCAATGTTTCAGAATCACTCACGCTAACTGACCATAATAACAGACTAAAAATATATAAGCATCTCAATAGATGCATAAAGAGTATTTATTTGATAAATTTACTTGATAAAAACTCCTAGCAAACTAGGAATAAAGAAGGATTTCTAGCTTAGTCTCCTAGGGCTGCTGCAACAAAACTACCACAGACTGGATGACTTCTAAAAACAAGAGAAATCTATTTCTCATATTTCCAGATGCCAGGAAGCCCAAGATCAAGGTGCCAGCAGATTTGGGATGTGAGGCCCTGCTTCCTGCTTCACGGACTGCTGACTTCTTGTCCTCACATGGCGGGAGGGCTGAGGGAGCTCTCAGGGGTGGGTCTCTTTTATAAGGGCACTAATGCCATTCATGTGGGCTTCATCTGAATGACCTGATCACCTCCCAAAGGCCCTACCTCCAATCACCATCATACTGGAGAAAGGTTTCAACATGAATGTTGGGGAGATGGCAAGATTCATTCAGTTTATTGGCAACATCCTTAAACCGATAACTGGCATCTACAAAAATATCTAAAGCTACTGTAATCGTTAATCCTGAAGGTCTGAATGTTTCCCTCCTGAGACAGGGAACAAGGTAAGTATGCATACTTTCACCACTTCTAGTCAATATTTTCCTGGCTGTTCTAGCCAATAAAAAAGTCAAGCAGAAATAAAGAAGTAAAACAGTCATTATTCACTGGCAACACCTGAATCTGTAAGAAAAACCCATAAAACATTACTTGAATTAAGAAGCGAGTTTAGCAACGTGAAGAGACACATAGTCAGTATGTAAAAGTAAATTCTGCTTCCATATACCAGCCATAAACAATTAAAAATGGAAATTTTCAAAAGCAACGCTACATAGTGTAATGCTGAAAAACAGGAGAAAGAATGTGCTGCCATTGTCCCCACTCCCCAGCTACAGAGTTGTGGCTCAGAGGTTTTGAAGCAGATAGCTCCTCTCAGAGGAACAAAGTTCATTTGCAAAGGGGTGTTGAGGAGAAGGTCAAGCAAGTCTAAGAGCACTTGCAAAACAGTGGAGGTTGTGGTACAAGGCAAACGGTAGGAGACTGGTAGAAGTCTTGGACATAGAGGATCAACTGTAGGCTGGCCGGATTACCTGAGACAATCAGGGAGAAGAGACAGCTGCAAGGAGCCTGCCTAGGGTCAGAAAAACTCTGAAACAGTAACTTCAGCAGCTAGCCCTTCAAAGGAGCACGGATTTCACTGGTTTATATTATGAAGCAATATATCCAGGGTATCGCTGAAAACGGTTGAACAAGTAGCCCACAGTCAGCGAACCGGAACAGCTGGGTGTGGTCAGGCAAAGAGACAATCAGAGAGAACCTGACGCAACCAGTCATCCCAAGGGGACAGTAGGCATCCCCAAGTCGTCTCTCCCTGAGGACTAAAATCTGAAGCCTAACACAAGGGGGGGGGGGGGGGAGAGTAAGGAGAGAAAACAGACTCCACTAAAATAAACCAGCTAGACACTAAACAACTAGACAAGGAAATAGAAGTAACAAACCCAGGAAGGGGTGGGATGGATCAGTACCCAGTACTGCTCCAATATTTTAGATAGTTAGACACGAAAAAAAATTATGATAATTCAAAAAACAGGAAAGCATGAATAAGCAACAGAAACTGCCGGTGCTTGCAACCAGATGTCAGATTTGATAAAGAATTCAAAGTAGCTGCTATAATCAGGTCCAAAGAACAAAGAAAACCACAATCAAAAAAGTAAAGGAAGGTATGATGAAAATGTCACATC
The DNA here is from genome assembly GCF_023721935.1 of Panthera uncia. Taxonomy (NCBI): domain Eukaryota; kingdom Metazoa; phylum Chordata; class Mammalia; order Carnivora; family Felidae; genus Panthera; species Panthera uncia. Next base: position 22,729 of record NW_026058142.1, on the reverse strand, counting down.
AAAGACAGAATAACAATAAAGTGAGAAAAATTATTTAAAAAAGAACCAAATACAAGTTCTGCAGTTGAAAAGTGCAGTAACTAAAGTGAAAAATTCACTCGAGGAGATCGACACTAGTTGAACTACCAGAGAAAGATTTAGCAATCTTGAAGACAGATGGACAGCGATTATACAGTCTGAAGAAAGTGAGGAAAACAAATGAGGGCAATAAACTGAGCTGCACAAACATATGGAACACTCTTTTTTTTTTTTAATTTTTTTTTTTCAACGTTTTTTAATTTATTTTTGGGACAGAGAGAGACATAGCATGAACGGGGGAGGGGCAGAGAGAGAGGGAGACACAGAATCGGAAACAGGCTCCAGGCTCCGAGCCATCAGCCCAGAGCCTGACGCGGGGCTCGAACTCACGGACCGTGAGATCGTGACCTGGCTGAAGTCGGACGCTTAACCGACTGCGCCACCCAGGCGCCCCTATGGAACACTCTTAACACCAACACGGATGCAGGAGAGTACCAGAACAGAGACAGAAAGGAGCAGAAAAAAATATTCAAAGAAACAGTGCCTGAAAGCAACTCAATGAACTCCAAGTAGGATAAATGAGAGATTCATAGACACATCACAGTAAACATGCCGAAAGCCAAAGGCAAGGAGAAAATCCTGAAAACAACAAGAGAAAATGACCCGTCACTTATGAGGGAAATACAATTAATAGCAGTTTACTCAGAAGAAAATATGGAGGCCAGAAGGAACTGGGTAATTAAAAAATTAAAAAATGCTCAACAACCAAGAATCTCATATCCAGTAAGCTATTTTTAAAAATGAAAGTAATGTTACTGAATTGGTTCCTTAGGTATAAGAATTTCTTTTTGTCCGAATCTTCAGGGTTTTACACAGATAAGATCATGTCATCTGGACGTGGAGGACTTGATGGCTATTAAAATAAACCAGACACAGAAAGACAAATACTGGGCCATCTCCCTTCTACATGCAATCTAAAATACTCAGACTCCTAGAAGCTGAGGGTAGAACAATGGCTGCCAGGGGTAAGGGGAGGGGTAAATGGTGAGGTGATGGTCAAAGGTACAAAGTTACAACTATGAAAGAGAAGTATGTTCTGGAGACCTGCAGAGCGTAGTGCCTTTACCTAACAATACTGCGTTATATACTTAAAATTGCTAAGAGATTATCTTATGTTAAAAGTGCTCTTACCGCTAATGATAATCACATAATAACAACCACACCAACAAGAAGAAAGGGTTGTACATGTGAATACCTTTACCTATAGCTTTACCTATCAATCAGACCTCAATAAAACACACCTCTTTGGTACCACTAGTCACGGTAGTAATTTTTACATTGACTTATATGATTGTTAGATTAACTATTCTCGAATGATTTGGCTTAAACTCACTCCACGAAGGCAGTGATGTGTCTTTGTTTACTGTATCGCCCAGGCACCCAACACAGTGTCTACAGTGTCTAGGTAAGAGCTGAAACTTATTTAGTGAATCATACTTAAATGAATAGAGTCTCTCACCCTATATTTGCCACGAACACACACACACACACACACACACACACACACACACACGGTTACCATCATACTTATGCAACTCAGGGAGCAGTGCCTGGGCAGCCACCCCCAGCTGGATCAGGAGATGGAGGAGCACCAGTGGTGTTGCCAGATGGCGGCTTTGAGCTTCTGTAAGGTGAGGCAGTGTTACTCTCAGCAAGGCTAAGAAACTTGATGAATGTGTCTATGGTAAAGGCTGAGACCTTCGTGCCTTCACACACTCAGTGTCCCCTCGTTACTGTTCATGGCGGGTCATCAGAATGCTCATCACTAAGTGCAGCGATTCCCTCCCGGACCTCGGACCAGGGTAACCTCTCCCCACAATACTAGAGCACTCTATTTTCATAGCAGAAAAGCAAGGCCACAAAACGGGATTTTCGCTGTTTGTCCCCTCTTAATGTGTTTTCTCACCTTGTACTCACTTCCATGCTTCTTCTTTGAGTCACCCACCCAACCCTGCTACTTCCCAACCAATGACTACAACACCTGTGCCTGCATCTCACTTGCTATGTAGGGCTCTACTGGAGGTGGCTGGATCTAACTATTGTACTATGCATTTGCTTTCTGTTTTCTCTTATGAATCCGCAGGCCTCCAGACTTCAAGTAACGTGCTCCAGGTGGCCCACAAACGGAGAATGCTTCAGGTGAGGCTGCCACTCTCACCCACAGCGTGACCAAAGCAGTGCTACCTTATAAGAACCACACACTGCACCCCGGGGGCCAAAAGAGAGCAAAAGTCTAAGAAATTTTAATAGAGATGCTTATCTCAATAGCACAACTGTCTCTTCTTCGGGACAAGCAAGTTGCTGTCTGATTTGGTTTGGTTTTGGCCTGCATCGTCTGTGGCATTTTCATAGCCCTTGCAGACTTAGCTAACCTTCCATCCAAACCTCTCTGCTTCCCTCACTGCTCCGCTCTACTGTCCCACATAGCTCTCCTCCGCTTTAAATGCACTGATCGGGTTTTCAGCTGGCAAGGATATCAAAGCAATTCATTATCTTGAAATGTCAAGATACCAAAGAGATCGAGTCTTTAGAAAAACGACTTTAAAATCTATAGGATTTTATCTGTTGTTTTGTTTCCAAACATTATATATACCATAAACTACTGTCCATAATGATCATGATGAGGATACCAACGCTGAAATCTGCCGCAGCAAACGCGTCTATAGACCTTGATATGAACCAGATCCCGACTTAGTGATGTGCCTGTATTGACTCGTCACCTCACAGTCTCTCGTGCACCTGAGACATCATGTTCTATCCAAGCACTGATCCAGTGTAATCAGGATAAGCTGTCTTACATGTTCACCTGTCTTTTGAACCAAAGGACACTGGACACTGAGGTGCACTGCAGTTTATGGCCAAATTCCATGTCTCTGTTATGTTTTTCTCTGACCTGGATTTAACCCTGACCTTGCCCTTGCTGAGTAGGTGGCTCTGGGTAAGTTACTTCACCCCTTAACCTCTACGGGTCTCAGTTTCCTCATCTGGATGGAACAAGGGACGATACCCTTAAAAACACTTACCTCACAGTGCTGCAGTGGATACTCCATGAATTTTAAAATCATTGCTGTAGGGAAAGAGCTAAAAACAAATCCAGGCCTGTAGTAAGCCTCCTGAAGTGTGAGCTTGTATTCCTGTCTCTTTCCTTCTGCTTGTATCCATTATCCTTCCCTCCTGTTTGCTACTCCTTCTCTCTGCCTGCCCCCTGCACACTTTCACCTCATCCTCCACTCCCATTCTCTCCTCACTGCACCTTTCCTAAGACTCTCCAAACACACTGTTTACCACCTCCTCATGACTCAGTTCAGAAAATACTAATACACCAGCCTTTTGTTAAATGAATAATGAATATGAGTGGAAGAAAAACAAATGTTACTGATGAAAACTGGACTGTTAACAGTTTCGTATCTTTACCAGATTCACATCTTCCCAACAGACTGAACTCCCAATAGGAGTTCAATACAACTAACGGCTGTAGAAGCCACCACATGATGAGGCCCTTGGCCTTTACATTTCACTCTTTGAAATGTTTACACAAATTTATACACTCGTGTTCTATCATCATCCAGTGACCACTTCATTTTCCAAACACTGTACAAAATGTGCAAACAGGTCATTCGTTCTAATTTCCTAGAGAAGTTTCCATTCAAGTTTTCCATAGGAACCCACGATGATGCAACCAAGCATTGCATTTAGGCTTCCCAATGGCCCATAAGGAGAGCTGAATACTCGTTATGCTAATAAAAGCACGCCCTCCACCGTGCCCCACAGACTCAATTCCTGAGTCCCCAAGGAGCCGAAGTGATAGTGCTAAGTCCTTCCAGTGAGTCAAAGGTAGTCTTGACACCATCTTTCCAGAACATGCTTCCCGGAAATGTGGGAACAACAACAGTAACAACAACGGCTAGAATTGATCGGCAATTTGCCACATGCCGGGCACTGTCCTGATGACTTTTCTTGTCTTAACACAGTCAGTACTCTAAACTGCCCCCAAGAAGTAGCTACACTTACTACTAACTAGTGTTTCCACGTTGCTAATGGAAACGAGGCACACAGATGTTAAGTAACTTGCTCAGTGGCATCGGGCCGTAAGTGGTGCAGGCACAGGTTGCAGAAAATTCACTGTACTGTGCACTTGTTCAGTCAATATTAGGATCCAAGGGCCACTGCAAAATATTTAGAGTTACACCTAACATATAACACAAACTGATTTTATAGCACGGAACTGCATGGTATACAGAAATTTGATTTCAACAGCAATCACTTAGATGGAAGCTTGACAGGGACTGGATTCAGGATACTCTGTGGAAACAATAACTCTCCGAGCCTTGTTAGTACAGCAGACAGCACATCAGTCTCCTAGCTGAAGTTCTTGGGTTTGTGCATCAGAGAAGGCACCAAACTGTTGTCACTTCTGCACCCTCACAACAATGGAGAGAGAAGCCAGGCAGCAGAAAAACGGGACCACTGCCCTGCTCCAGTAGTTCCCAGACAAGGAGTCCTCCTAAGTCAGAACCCAAGAACTTTTTAAAAATGCACATGCTATGATCCACACCCAGTGAATCTCATTTAGCGTGGTCACAATGTTAAGAATCTGTGATTTTTAAAAAAATGTTTATTTATCGAGAGAGAGAGAGAGAGAGAGAGAGAGAGCGCGCAAGAGAGCGAACATGCACGTGAGTCGGGTAGCAGCAGAGACAGAGGAAGAGAGAGAATCCCAAGTAGGCTCTGCACTGTTAGCAAGGAGCCCAATGCGGAGCTCATTCTCACGAACTGTGAGATCATGTCCTGAGCCGAAATCAAGAGGCGGATACTTAACCAACTGAGCTACCCACGTGCCCTAGAATCTGTGATTTTTAACTCTGCCTAGGAGACTCTCAAGAACTTTATTAAATCCCTGTGGTAGCAAGCCTGACTTCAATGTACTGACTCTTTCCAGACAAACACACACATGAGAGACCAATCTGAAAGCACACAGAAAGCAGAACATAATGAGCACAGCCTGAGACTCAAACCAAGGGCAGGGCAGATTTTCTGAGAGGACATCACGACCCCACTGGACTTTCTCCATGAAAGCTTCGGTCTATCTCAAATCCATTCTCTTCATGGCCAGTGGGTAGGGTTGGTGACAGAAGATGACATTAAGTTCTCATGATGGCATGGGCTTTTTTTGAGGACCACGTAAACCATATGATGTGAGGTTATGCAGTCTATTCTCCCCATGTCCTCTCAGCCTTTGGTTCATTCTTACACCCACACTCCACTCCACGTCAGCCTGGAGCAACCAGAACTTGGGCGCATGTCTTCCCTTCACCTATCAAAAACCTGCCTTTGACCTTAGGAGATCATCTCCCTCTTGTCCTTTCAGCTGTCCTGTGATACCATCTGCTGTCCCGAACAGGACAGAAGCTTAAAGCCCTTGCCCAGGCCCTTACTATGGTGTCCATACCTAGAAAGGCTTGTCATCAATGAGGAGGAGAACCCCAGTCCCAAGAGCTAAGAGCCAAGACGAGCACAAAACCATCCGGGCGTGGACATTCCACAGCAGTGGTGACCTCTGAAATGAAGCTTTACCTCACATCTCAGCTGTCCCTGAAACACGTTCTTATCACAGAAAGCAGGCAGAGGATGAGGGTGCCCGGAATCCTTCCTAGGGAGTACTTCCTGGGAGTACCATGCTGCCATGGTATTTCCTCTCACCAAATCCAGGCAAGGACCAGCATATTATGTGGGTTATAACCACAATGGCACATTTTGAAAATTTCAGAGGGAGACTGTGATTGTTGAAATGATTAAAGGGAAGTATCAGTATTTAAAAAGGGAAAGTTTCAGGGAGGCAAATCTTTTTGACAGAGACTTACATAAGGTGGATTTTCCATAAATGTCAACTTCCATGTAAATTGAGGGATACTTGCATGTTGTTTTACCTGGGAAGGTACCAATAATCCTTGACTGTTTTGGAAAATACATCAATGAAAGCAATTCTGTTCATGGCTTTGCGTCTCATACAACATGCCAGTATCACTTGATATCTGTGGCTGTGCGTGCAGGAAATAGAATGAGGGGAACCCAAGTGTACTGACCGGATGGGTCTTCTCCAGGTTATGCTGTGAAAGGACCGGAGGAATTAAGTGGGAGATGTTCACAATGTGATCTGCCAGCGGTCACTGAACGTTGCCACTTTGTTTCCATATCTGTCTCCCTCGTGTCTGCCTCGTGGAAGGCTGGAAACACACCTCTTGGTGTCTTCAGGCCAGAGGACCTGACACTCGGCAGAAGGCCAGTCCACACTTGTGGAATTGAAGTCAAATGGGAATGAATGGACCTAGTGTCATGATGATGAACCACACAGATGCCGGTCTGCAGAGGGCAGGAGGGACGTGCCACAGGTCTCAGTCTTAGGACCAATGCGGTAGGGTAAGACCAGCCTGCAGGACTGATCTCCATCACATCCCTCAGGGGTCCTAGATTTAACCAGTTAAAACAATTTGCACTAACCACAAAGGTCTAATGTAGAAAAACAGGTAACTTACTGATTAGTTTTTTTGTACAAACCTTTTTAGCTGGCCTGATGCACAAATTCAGGCACAGCACACACCGGTCGAGAAGCAGAACCTGACCTGAAAGTCTTCCAGGCTGAGGCAGTGTCGGGCTGGTCAGGGCACACACACAGGAAGGGTAATCCTAGCGGGCACACGTGATTCTCCTGAAACAGAGTTTACAATCGTTAGGGAGCCCAGAGCTGGACATACACCGAATCCGGCAACACGGCTCACCGGGGCCTCAATGTGGCCTCCCGCCACGGGCCTTCCCCTCTAGGACTCCCTGTCCACTTGGAATATTCATTTGAGCCCTTGGTTTTAGAGGGATGCCTGGAGGCAGTTATTTCCCAAAGTTGTGTCTGTCCACGACACCAGTTCATCCTCTCTCTGAGGGTGGAGGTCACGTGGAGGTGCCATGCGTGCAACGCCCAGGAGCTGGGGCCACCCCTGCTGTCCCACAGTCAGAGCTCTGGCAGGTATGGCTCGAGGCTCAGGAGTCAATTTGCATTCGCAGTGCTCACAAAGGCTTGCAAAGGCTGCACTGAGAGTGTTTCCTTAACAAAAAATAGAAAATTTCCAAGAATAGTCTGGACAGACACAGGCCATTAATGTCCTCGCCTCTTCCCTCTGCTTCTCCCCAGGTGCCAGGTTTGTTTTCTCCACTGTTACAAAATCAGTGCGTACAATTCTGAAACTGAACCTTTCCCTGACTTTATTTATCTCCTGCTCTCCTCCAAACCTTTTGTAAGGAGGGCCTGTTAGCAAAAGGGACCAAAATATTCTCATAGAAAACTCTATTACATAATGAGAAAGACTCATGATCATTAGGAATTGTTCAGGATGAAATTCTGAATTTTCAAAATTTTCAAAATGGGTTTACATCACCTCCTGTCCCTTTTGTCTCTCTCCTTTATCCAGCAACCAGGCTAGAACAGGTCATACCCTTGCTGGGGGCAGCTGCTTTGAACAGTGGCCCTGCCTAACATCTTACATCAGTTTTCTCAGACATCCAGGCACCAACAGCCACAACGTACAAAGCCACTTTTAAATCCTCCCTTTTCGCTCTCACTGCAAGTTTACTGAAACTCCTAGCAGTAAGTGGACACTTACCGGGTGACCATATAGGGGACATCCTGGTTGGAATGCCGGGAGGCGCAGCCACAGCAGCAGTAAGCCAGCTGAAGAAAAGGCTGGAATGCCTTCCCCTCCGTCTTTGCCTCTAGTTTATGTAAAGCTTTTTCTAGCCCAGGAAACAAATTAAATTTGTCTTCTCCCACGTGCAGGAGACAGCAAGTTAAACTTTCAACATTTTTGTTCACCTTTGGGAAGGTCTGGATCCTTTTCCCTGGCCTCCAGAGAATAAAGACCCAAGTCATAAGTTGGCTACACTTGTTCACCTCATATCATCCAGCATGGCTAAAGCAGCCAAGGCATGCAGTGAGCCAACGCTCTTGGACTTGGACCTTTTATTTTTGCATTCCGTGTGTAACATTTACCTTTCAGAACAGCTCAGCTGCTCTTTCATATCGTGGCACATCCATAGTCACTGAGGCACAAGCAGCTTATCATCTCTACCGTGCCATCCTTTCTTTACGCAAAGTCTTCCACCATATTTTAGTGAGTCAGGGTTTTCCTGCTAGTGAGTCCCATGGCTGCCACCATGGTTTCGGAGGTCCCAAGACCACCCTTGCTTTTGCTGCATCCCCAGGAGGACGTGAAGGTCATCCTCAGGGCTAAGATTTATTACAGCAAAAGGATAGAAAGCAAAATTGCCCAGGGGAAATGGTGCCCTGGGTAACATCTGGAGGAAACCAGTGCAAGCTTCCAAGAGTCCTTTCCCAGGAGAGTCACACAATTTGTCCCTTCAGCAACAAATCATGATAACTCATGTGAAATGCTGTCTACCAAGGGCACCTCGTGAGTAACACAGCGTCAGAGGTTTGGGATGGAGGCTGGTCACGTAGGTACTGTCTGCCCAGCACAGACCAAGATTTCAGATTCCCAGAAGGAAAGGTATTTTCATAGATGTCTATGTGTTGAGATGTTTCATAGATGTTTAACATGAAACATATTGTTTGGACAGTTTAGGAAGAATAAAGCACCCTGCTCAGGTAGGGAATGGTGGGAAACCTTCTGAAATTCAAGTTCCTGGATGCAAGATAAGGGCCAACATGCTGATGTCTGTAAGCACAGCAGTTTCAGGCCTACTACGTTAACTCTTCTCTGCACAACACCCAATAACAAAGCTTCGAAATATATAACCAAGTCAGACAGAACTGAAGGATAAATGAACAAATCTACAAGTAACAGTTATAGAGGTCAACACTCTCTCAGTCATATGCAGAAGGAATAGAAGGAAAATTAGCAATATGCAGATGAACTGAACAACACCGTGAACTACCTGGATGTAACTGACAAGTATAGAACCCTTCACATATGGAAGTTTCACCAAGGTGGACTGCATCCTGGGTCACGAAACACATATCAGAAGTTATAAAATAGTTGAAATCATACAGAGAATGTTGCCTGAGCAAAAGAAAAAAAAAACAAACAACCCAATATGTAAGAAAATGTGAAGAGGAAAATCTCCAAACACAAGGAAATTACACGATACATGTCTAAATAATCCCATGGTGCAAATGGCAAGGCTCAAGGGAAATTAGAAAATATTTTGGATACTAACCGTTTATCAGATGAACTGAATGCAAATGAAAATACAACATATCCAAATTTGCAGGATGCAGCTACAGCAGTACTTAGTGTTAAATGTACCGCATCAAATGTTTGTATTAGAAAGAAGAAAGGACCCACGTTAATAATGAAAGCTTCCACCTTAAGAAACTAGAAACAGGAAATAAAAATAAACTTAAAGCAAGCAAATAAGAAAAACAGGGTTTAGAGCAAATATCAGGAAAAGAATAGAGATAGTCAATGAAACCAAAAGCTGGTTCTTCGAAAAGGTCAATAAAATTCATAAATTTCTATCCAGACTGACACAAAAAGAAAGATAAGTAAAATAAAGACACAACTTACCAATATCCAGAATGAAATAGGTTACAGAATCCAGAGAATTTGAATGGATTCTAACAAATAATCTATGCACTTACATTTGGTAATTGAGATGGAACAGAACAATTGCTTGAAAGACACAAACTATTAAAGCTCAACCCAAACAAAACAAAACCCAACAAAACCAAAAAAAAAAAAAAAAACCACCACCCAGGTAATCTGAAAAACATACATATATTTCTAAAATATCATTGTTAAAAACTTTCAGGAAAGAAATCTCCAGGCCCAGACGGTTTCTCTGGAAAACTGTACCACACACTTAAGAACAAGTAACAGTGTGCTATCAACAACAGCCAAATTATGGGAAAAGCCCATATGTCCATTGACTGATGAATGGATAAAGAAGAAGTGGTACATATATATACAATGGAATACTACTCGGGGATTAAAAAGAATGAAATCTTGCCATTTGCAACACTGTGGATGGAAGTAGATCGTATTATGCTAAGCAAAATAAGTCAGTCAGAGAAAGACAAATACCATACGATTTCACCCATATGTCAAATTTAAAAAACATAACAGATGAACACAGAGGAAGGGAAGCAAAGATAAGATAAAAACAGAGAGGGAGGCAAACCATAAGAGATTCTTAAATACAGAGAACAAACGGAAGATTGCTGGAGAGGTGTTGTGTGTGTTGGTGGGGGGGAGTGAGCTTAAATGCATCATGGGCATTAAGGAGGTCACTTGTTGGGATGAGCACTGGGTGTTATATGTAAGTGATGAATCACTAAATTCTACTCCTGAAACCATTACTACACTATACGCTAACTTGAATCTAAATTTTAAAAAATTCTACAAAAGTAGTAGAAATATAATAAGAAATAACAGCAATTCTACAACCTCTTCAAAGAAATAGAAGAGAGGGACCACTTCTTGAATCATTTCATCAGACTGGCATTACCCTGATAACAAAATCAGACAAAGACACCACTAGCAAATCATTCAATAATATATAAAAAGAATAATACAACATGAGCAAGTTGGGTTTATCCTGGAAATACAAAGCTGGTGTAGAATTCAAAAATCAGTTAAGAAATTATATTAGTGTATCAAAAAAAAAAAAAAAGACCCACATGATCATATCAATTGATGCAGAGAAAGCATCTGACCAAATTCAACAGCCATTCATGATAAAAACATTCAGCAAACTATAACCAGAAGGGAACTTTCCTAACCTGGATATAGTGTGGCCACGCACTGAAGAAGTTCTCAGACACTAGACCGAGCGGGTGTGCAGGGCTGCCTCTGTGAGAGAGCAGCAGACTGCATATAGCCCTTATTTCATATTTCATTAGATAGAGGATCAAAGAATATCAAAGCATGGATAGAGAGCACAATGGACCTTTAGACATTAACCAGACATACATTTGGTGGCTACGTGAAGGCATGCAGGGAGTACGTGAAGTTTTAAGGAGTGTCAGGGAATTACAGCGGGTTTTGTATCTTAACTGTCCTCTGGGGGATCGTGGGGCTCTGTAGCTCATAATGCTACCACGTTCGACAGCCTTGAGACCAGAACATTGCTGACGTTTCAGCTATTGCCCCGTTCACCCTCCAGGACTTACAATACTTTCTCTAGAAACAACTCCACAATACACAGCATCTTACAAAGATACCTACACCCTCCATCCTGCTTAATGAGGAAAGACTACATGCTTTCTCCCTAAGACCAGGAATGAGGCTACGATATCCACTCTCCCCTCTGTTTACTCAGTATTTTGCTAGAAGTCCTAGTCACTCCAGTAAGGAAAGAAAAAAGAAAGGTCAGGAAGGAGGAAATAAACTTCCAATTCACAATGACATGATTATGTATGTAGAAAATCCCATGAAATTACAGAAAAAAACCTCCTAGAACCAATACGTGAATTCAATGCTGTCACAGCATAGAAGCTGAACACAAAAAAATCAAGCAACTTTCTGCATGCTAGCAATGAACAATTACATAACAAGACAAAATACAGAAACCACCTGCAGGTACCATTTACAATCGCTTCCCCCGTTCCAGTCTATCGAAACATACACAGGATGTATATGCTTAAAACCACAAAAAGCTGAGGAAAGAAATATAAGACCTAAATGAATGGAGACACATACTGTGTTCTTGGGTTGATCAAATCAAAATAATGTAGGCGTCAATAGGCCTCAAAGGAATGCAACATTTTAATACAATTCCAATAAAAAATCCCAGTAGGACTTTTTGGACATATAGACTGATTATGAAGTTTATGTGGAAAGGTAAAGGAACTAGAATAGTCAAATAATTTTGAAAATGAAAAACAAAATTGGAGGAGTAACTCCAATTTTATGATTTACTGTGTAGCAACAGCCAAGATATGGAAACAATGTAAGTGTCCATGGAGGGATGAACGGATCAAGAAAATGTGCTATAAATACACAATGGAATATTAATTGGCCATAAAAAGAAAATCCTGACTTTTGCAACTAAATGGATGGACCCTGAATGCTTTACACTGAAAGAAGACAAAGAAAGACAAATACTGTATGTTCTCACATATGTGGAAATTTAAAAAGCCAAACTCATAGAAATAGAGATTAGAATGGTGTTTGCCAGCGGTTGGGGAAAATGGTGGTGTTGGGTACAAATTGCCGGCCATAAGAAGAGTAAGTTATGGGGATCATACACACACACACACACACATTTATATATATATATATATATATATATATATGTATATAAACACACACATATATATATGTATATATATATAAATATCATCACCGTGTATATCTTAAGCTTACTTATGTTATATATCAATAGTATCTCATTAAAACTGAAAAAATAAAATCATCCCCAGAATGTCCAGTGGGAGCCCCTTCAGGCTATTTTCTGTGTCCTTCTGACATCACCAAATCAGTCTTTGAACTGTCCCTTATTGTTGGTACCACAAGTTTCCTTGAACTGTCCCTTATGATTGGTACCACAAGTTGAGCCAGGCTCATTTGTCCTTTCGCTCTCCCAGCCTGGGAACCCATCACTGAATGCAGAATAATATTTAGAAGCCAGGACGGTCGGGGCTAGGTGTACTTATTACTATTGGGATGTTGCTGTTTCCAGAAAGTCTGGAATACACGTATGTACACATTCAAACACACACACATACATATGTACATCTGTATCTATCAACATATGCACATACGCACGCATACATATCATAAAGCATGAGTTCACATGGAGACCTCCAATCCCAATAGAACACCTCAGAATTTGTTTTCTTCCTTTCTGTATTTGAAATTTCCTCTTCCAAAAGTGAGAGTCGAGTCTTCCACATTTAGTGAGTTGACGAATCCTAAAGTATATAAGGCACCCCAGTTGTACACAGAGGCCCACCCTCACATGCTCTGCTGAACCAATCCCTGACCTTGACCTCCACACTCCACTGAAGTTTGAACCCTTGAGCCAGTTAGCCTTCTCCCCATCCAACCCCCAGGGACATCCTCCTTACTACCTTGGGCTCTGTCCCCAGTGCAGTCTGCCCCTATGTATGGATGCCCTTCTCACTGTGCCTGGGCTCTGACTCCAAGTGTGGGATGCCCCTACATGCACACACTTGCCTTGCTCTGTAGCACCTAATGGCTTTAGAGCTGAACTGCTCAGGCACAGGAGGGAAGGGAAGGGAAAGAAAGGGGAGGGGGAGAGGTGAATATATCTCAATACAATCAATTAACTAAAGTGAATTGGGGCAAATCCAGGCAATATCATGAAGCCAGTGTGTTGGGTTTTTTTTTTTTTTTTCCTCATTGCTCTCCAGCTTCCCCTTCCTGCCTCTCTTCTCTGCCCCATTTCTTTCTCAGTCCGGACCTCCATCAAGTGTAGAAATGTAACGAGGGGCATGATTCCCATATTATCGCTTATATCTGCTGGCTGGCTGACATCCAAACTGGATGGTGTGGGCCCTGCAGCTCTGACACTCAAGCCTCTCATGTCTCAAGTCTTTCATGATGGAGCACAAGGTTTCACCCCTCTTAGCAATTTCAGGTGTAAACAGGAGATCAGATTCTGGGCACTTCTTGGAGTGCCCTTCTTCCGGTCCTTTATAAAATGGGGATGAAGACCACCTCCCTCACAGGTTGTGGGAAAAATAGAGACAGCAACACCAGACACCTTTCACTGCGCTCTATGTGTCAAACCAGTTTTGAGGGCTTTTGCCAGCATTACAGGACTCCTTGATATCAGGAACATACTCAGTGGATTTCCCCTCAGTACTGTTGCACCTGCTGTACCTTCTGCCTGTAATGTTCTAACAATTGCAGGTAGTTCCACGGCCTGTTCCTTCACTTCCTCAGGAATCTGCTCAGTCATTACCTTCTGAGGGAGTCATTCCCTCATCACCCTGCATAAATACCAACATGATCCCCACATACTCCTTCCTCCAACCCACCTTCTCTTTCTATGTAGCACTTGACATCCTCTGACAGTCAATACATTTACTGGCTAACTCTAGGGAATAAGACACTTTGTCAGTTTTATCCTGTGTTGTACTTCCGACTTCCAAGGAAAGTACTCAGGCACACAGCCGGTGATCAGAAAATTCTTGTGGAAGGATGGCTGGGAGTCAGGACCTTTACACACACTTCTAAGTTGCACAGGTACCCTCCAAGACACGCACTGCCCCCATTTTATTGATGCTGACACATATTTAATCCTCAGGAAACAAGTGACTTTCCCGATGACACACAACCAGGATTTGGGGGTCCGGGCTTTGGAATCATATCTGCCAGCTTCCAAACCCCTCAGTTCCTGGAAAGAGACCTCACAACCACAAAGATAAAAGATTTTACTTCTCAGACACAGACGCCAAACAGCTCAGATACCCAGGGACACCAAAAACAGATCCCTGAACACACCCTAAAAAAGATTCAAAAAATCTCTGCACAAAGAGCTTGCAACTTGAGTCACAGAATACAAAAAAACAACAGAGATCATACACACTGAAACAACTCCTGCCCCCCCCCCGCCCCCGCAACAGATCAACGTGTTCACTCCAGGAAACAAATTAAATCTGCTCAGAGACCTCACACCCTAGAGAAGACTCCCAAACCCTGCAGACACCTCCCAAGCTATTACAAGGACCTCAAAATAAAAAGGGAAAGACAGAAGCTCAAATAACTCAGAAACATCACATAACCTTTATCTTTAAAGTCCCCAGACATTTCAGAGAACCCACACCTTGGACTCGCAAACAGCACAGATCCTTTACACCTTAAGATAATGCCCCCCACCCCACGCAGCTCAGAGATATCACAACTTGAAACAGAATCACAAACAGCTCAGAGACCTCATACCCTGGGGTGCAGACGCCCACACAGATCTCAACCCCACGGACATAAATGCGCAAAAAGCTCAGAAAATGCACCCCCAGATATACAGACACGCACGGCCTAAAGTCCTTATCCCGTGGCGTACAAAATCCACTCAGATAAAATATCCCATTCACTCACAATCTCCTAAAAGGCTCAGAGAGATCAAATACACTCAAACTGTGCCTGTGATGTCCTCTCTAGCCATACACATCCCCAAACTGCTTGACACACTCTACTTCCCAGGCAGGGACGCCAAACAAGCGCACAGACCTCGCCCTGGACTTAATTGATTGCATCTGTAGGATGGATGGCGCCGTGCCAAATGCGCCCGACTAGGCTTGTGACCGAGTTAGGGCTGAACAAGACTGAAAGAGCTCACGTGAAGACAGTTGCACAGTCACGGCGCGCGTCCAGCGCCAGACTCTGGCTACAAACGAGCTGTTGCGCCGAACCTCGCCACCGACTGGGACAGCATCTTCAGCCCCTCGGGGCAGTCAGTCGGAGAGTAGTTCAACTCGGAGAAAAACTGCGCCCTCTGAAAAGCCACACACACACAAACACACCCACACCCACACCCACACAAACACACACACACCCCTCGCCCAGAGCTCCTGCCCTCGTTGTGCCTGACCCCGCTAGATAGCCAATGGGAACGGGGTAGACGAAGACAGGGGCGGGGAGTAGGGAGTTTTTCCGGAGCCATTTTGCGCCCCGGAAGGGCTTACTCTGGCACACTCTCTCCCGGACCAATCATCACCTAGAAAGTCTCTGACCTCGCCCCCTATATATAGGAGAGCCAATCTCTCACCTCGTTGCTGCCCAGCTGGACGTAACCATGTAGAAACGGAGGGGTGGAGTCGGCGAAGTGCAAATGAATAAAGCGGCCTGAGACCCGGTGTTCACATAGGTTCACATGGGCAGGAAGAATGGAGTGGAGCGAGTGGGGAAGGACCTGGCGGCGCCATTAGCGCCTCCGCTGCGACCTGTGGCTGATGCCACACGCTGTATAAGCAGACCCTCAGTACTGTCACATACACAATGGATTATTCCAAAATCGGAGTCCCCTCTCTAGTGGTACCTCCCGGAGTGGACGGTCCTGCCTCTGTGGCCCTGAGAGGTGTGTCCAGTGACGCTTACCGTTCCAGCTCGCGCGCCCCTTAGTGGCGCGTACCTGGAATGGCTGGTCGATGCAGATGCCCACGGACCGTTCCAGGCTGGTCCCAAAGGGAGGGAGGGCAAAGCCAGGGTGTAAACCCCAGCTCGCTGCAGTGGTGGACTCGGGAGAACGTCTTCCTGCGCTGAAATTTACCTGTCTCCGGTGGCCGCCAGTGTAATAGGGAGCGTTAAAAGTGATTTTTTTTTTTTTTTTTAATGTGGTAGGCGTTGTGCTGGCTTGTGCCTCCGTGGGCAATGCAAACTAGGTCTAGTGGGGGAACAGGGGCAGGAGGGGTAGAGCACGGGGATGGTGTTAGAGGTCTGCTGTGTGTCAGGCCTTTGTGATTGACTGTCAGTAATAAGTCATTTGTTTCTGTTAGGGAAAGGGCCATCTTCCAGGGGCCCCAAGGACACTGAGAAAGTGATATAAAGACTGCGGACTTTGTCAGCATCCTGCCACCCGTGAACATGTTCCCTAGGAGAATCCTTTGGCCTGTGTAGCTATGCGTCTCACCACAGCCTTGTACTTATTCATTCTCTCATTCATTCATTAATTCCCTCCAAATTATGTGTCAGGCACTATTATGGGTGTTAGGAATACGACCGCGTGGAAACAACAACAACCCCCCCCCCCTTGCTCTCATGGAGCTTACATTCTATTGGGATCATACAGCACAAAAATGTAAGTAATTTGTCAAGTAATTTGGCAATTGCGATTAAAATTAAATCGGAATAATGAAATAGAGGGGGACAATTTTTAGAATCAGGTCAAGGAAGGTCTTTCAAAGAATGTGACCCTTGAGCAGACACCTGGAGATGAATATCTGCTAGAAAACAATCCCAGACAGAGGTAGGAGCCAGTAGAAAAACGCAGGAGTGGAACTCAGTGCAGGGTGTATGAGGTACAGTGAGGAGGCCACTGCGGCTGGCCAAGTATGGTTGAGGGAGAGAGGTAGGAGACAAGGTGAGAGAGGTAATGGGGGCCAGATAGTGAAGCACCTTCAGGGCCATGGTGAGGAGTTTGACTATCGTGTTTGAGCCATGGAGACTTTTTGTTGGTTGGTTGGTTGGTTGGTCGGTTGGTTGGTCGGTCGGTTGGTTTTTTAGCAGAGAAGCCCCTATTTCAGAAGCCCCCTTTCAGAGGCCAGAGGCCCAGGCCACCCAATACATGGGGATCAGCTCCTTGCTTGCCCTAAGGGAGAACCTTTTTTCTACCCATCTGCAGCTGAACATGCCTTCTTGGACAGCTCCATAGACTCGTGAGCAACCCCCTAACAGTTCCCCATGAGTATCCATGTCAAAGGATGATAGCCTCAGGAGAGGCCAAGCAAGGGTCCTCTTGGGTGAGTGAGGTCCCACCCACGTGGGTGGGCAACAGAGACAAAGTTTCAGGCACAGAGAAGACAGAAAGGAAGATAGCATTAGAGAGACTGAGACAGAGAGACCATCTGGCAGCACCACTGTCCCCACTGAATTAGTACCCACCTATGGGCTCCCAGCTCTGCTACTGGATGATGTGCCTGTCTCTGCAGAGGAAAAGACGCCCCTCCCCAGGGGTATCTAGGAAATACCTCAGCAGCCTGTGGTCTTGGTCTCAGTCCCACTGCTTTGACATACATCAGGACCCTCTGCCTATAAGGACAAGGACACATTTCAGGTATGGGGAGGCTTATGCTGTACACAGGGTTGCCCACACCCCCTCATGACCTTGACTGCCCTCCTTCCGATCTCAGTGCCCAAAAGTGCTGCAAGGAGGGAAGTGGGGGCAGGAATCTCTAGGTTTGCTTGAGGCTTTGTGAAAATTGGTGCATTTGAGGTGCTTCCCTCACCTGTCTACCTTCTACCACCACCTCTACGTTTGTGCATCAAGTATTGTGCCCGGTAACGGGGCATGTGAGTGAGTGCCAGAGAGGGACAGACATCCTGAAAGTGAGTCAGTTACAGGGTCCTTGTGGCCATGCACTAACCTCAGCTTTCCCCCTTCCTGGTCACCTCCTACCTGGCCTTGCTGTGCTGACGTCTCCCTGCCTGCTTCAAAAAGCTTAAGTTACATCCAGTTCCTCCCTCCTCAGGAGCTTAGATTGGCCTCCCTTGCTGGGCCTCAGGCTCCTCACCTGCAAATAGCGACCTTCTCCGTGAGGATTGGGCAGATCAGCTGAGTTAGTACATGTCCATAGGTTTGTCACAGTGGTTGGCCCCTAGCAAGGATGGGAGTAATGCTAACAGATATTCCTTTGACCTGTATTGTTACCATGGGCTCCTAGGGGCTGTGTATGGCTGAGGAAAGGCCCTCCCTGAGGATGGGGGCCCTAAGCCCTCATCCCTAGCAGGGCAGGCATGGGGGAAAGCACAGCAAATGTGAAATCCCAGGCCTAGTGCTAAGCCCTGTGAGAGTAAGGTGCATCCTGCCTTCCTCTCAAAATCATTCTCAGATGCAGATACATGAACATTTCAGAGACCCACCCCTCTGGACAAAGACTCCCCCAAATAGTTCAGAGACCTCATACCCTGGGATAGAGGCTCACAAATCATTCAGAGGCCTCTCATCCTAGACCCCAACCACAAACAGCTCAAAGATGTCACATGTGACAACTAGACTCCAACCAGCTGAGAGGATTCCTAGTTGAGGTAATAGCTCCTTTTCAGCTCAGCGGCCTCACACACCCACTCACAGAGACTACAGGCTGCACCCTGTGACACAGAGCCACAAATCTTCAGCTCAGGGCTGCTGTGTGGGCCGTGACAGTGAGTCTCTGTTCAGTCCACCCTATGGGGGAGAGGCCTGGGCTCTTGCAGCCCTCGCTGTCTGCAGTCACCACCACGTCATCAGGAAGGCAGGTTCACCCCAGGGATGCGGAGGTCTCTTAGACTGAAGGATTCTGAGAGACATCTCAGGTCTGGATCCTGGGAATGACCATCGTCTGACCCACCCTGGTCACCTCTGATCATAGCGACTTCTGCATCCTGCCCCACGGGGTGTTAAGGTGAATCCCAGATCCACAAATGGAGGTCGTGGATCCTGTCGTCTCTGCCATCTCTCCGCGCCCACTGTGGGATACTGTATCCCGGAGAGAGGGATACTGTATCACTGCCTCTGGCAACCCCCTTAAATCCCTCT
>NW_026058142.1:0-3432 GCF_023721935.1 Panthera uncia | reverse complement strand
CTTCCCTCTGCTGAAATCTCCCTGCTCCCCTTGCCAGCCACCAGGTGTCCCCTTCTCCCCCAGGAGCCTCTTTAGCCCCCTCCTCCAGCCCTAGTCTTGGGCCTCAGTTACACCCTGTCCCTCCTGTTTTTGTCCTGTCAACCAGCACCCCAGTTCTACCTCAGAGGACCCACCCAGAGCCTTTCCTGCTCCCTGCAAACGCACAACATTGTGCAGGACAGAGGTCTTCCTGCCACCATGTAGGGGTCTGTAATAATGTCCCTGTTAGGGAGGAACAGAAAATTCTCCAGGATTCAGGTCAAACTCCAGCCCTGGACTGGGGATCCAGGGCAGTCCCCCAGGGCTGGAGGTAAAGGGAAGGTTTTCTGAGAAGAGGAGCTGGGATGAGTGTCCCATCAGGAGGTGGGATGACACTGTGCAGGTCTGGGTCTGTGAGCACAGAGAAGGGACCCTCGGGGGGACTGGGGGAGCATGATCGCAGGAGTGCTCCAGTGGCTGTCCTCATGGGCTTTGGCCTCTGGCCAGCTGTGCCCCAAGGCTGCTGGACAGCCCAAGCAGAGGCCAAAGCCTATGAGGGCAGCCACTGGAGCACTTCTTAGGAGTTTTTGATTCCAACCATCTGGAGGGCATCATCACTTGCCTTCCTTCTGACCCCTTTGCCCTCTTCGTGTGTGTTCCCAGTATTCACTGCCCACAGCAGCCCTCTCTGATTCCTTCTCTGAGTTTTCAGCCCCAGCCGAGGCCCCTCTGGAATGGACCACTCCATGCCATACCCCATCCCCAGCAGTGGTCAGGAATTTGGGTTCTGGTGTTTTCCTGAGTGCCAATCTCAGCTTGTTCTCTTCATATCAGCTGTGTGACTGGGGATTTTCCCTTACTGTCTCTGTGCCTCAGTCTTCTCCACCGTGAAATAGTGTCAATCCTCATAGGTTGTAGTGAAAAGCAAATGAGATGACCCTAGCAGGAGTTTTCATAGCGCCTGATGCAGAATAAATTTGTGATAAACATTAACCAGGATCATTATTGTTTTTGTCAGTATTGTTTCCACAGATGCCCTGTTTTAACCATCAGTTAACTCCGTTAATAGCCATAACATCTTTGGGAGGTGGTTATTATTATTAATCACTGTTTTACAGATGAGTAACTTATACTATGTATGAGCTAACTATCTTACTGAAGCTCACCAGAGCCAGGAGGGGAGATACCAGCACCCACTCCCAGGTATGTCTGGCCCCAGAGCTCCTGCCCATAACCCCTGGCTGTGCCTTATTCCACAGCAGTGTCAGTGACAGCAGTAGCTGCTGGCATTATAAAAGTAGCCAAAGCTGAGCAAAGACCCTGAAACAAATATGGTCCCCACAGCATGAAGTGGAAAGACTAGATATCCAGAGTACTCTCAATCTCAGTGAGTCACTCCTCCCTATACATGTCCCGTGGGCTTGTTTTCCAGGGACTTCTTAGCCACTTGCAGGATATGTCCAGGGATGATGCAAGCAACATGCACCTCTCCCTGCACTGCTGAGTGGGACATGCTGAGGCCCTGTGTTCTATGGACTCTCTGCCTCTGGACCCAGCTGAACATTCACAGCCTCCTTCCTGGCACTCTCCCCTTTGAGTGGGTGCAGTAGCCCACATTCACCCCGATTCTGTTAGTAGACCAGTTGATGAGGAAACTTAAGTACCAAGGGGTTAGATCCCCTTGCTATACCAACGGGTTAGATCCCCTTGCTAGTCCACAGCAAAGCCTGCACCTTGTGACTCTAGGTGTATTGACCTAAAACAGTATTCCTTTCTGCCTCTAGTAGCAGATGTTCTTTAATGGTGCCCACATGCCACATGCTTTACACACAATTCTGTAACATCCTCATTATCATAAATAGTGGTAATTGTTAGGGTAGCAACAACTGTTACACCCTTACACTGACAGAACTCTGGGAGTTTCCTTGAACCTCTTCATCACAGGACACACACATGTCACATGAGAAAGACAGCCAATCCTATTAACACAGCATTCAAGGATTAGTTCAAGACTGACAGGATTTGGGGGCACCTGGGTGGCTCAGTCGGTTAGGCGTCTGACTCTTAATTTTGGCTCAGGTCATGATCTCAGCGTTTGTGCATTTGAGCCCCACGTTGGGCTCTGTGCTGATAGCACAAAGCCTGCTTGGCATTCTCTGTCTCCTTCTCTCTCTGCCCCCCCCCACCTCTGTCTCAAGAATAAATAAGTAAATTTTTTTTAATTTGATTTTTTTAACGTTTATTTATTTTTGAGACAGAGAGAGACAGAGCATGAACGGGGGAGGGTCAGAGAGAGGGAGATACAGAATCTGAAACAGGCTCCAGGCTCTGAGCAGTCAGCACAGAGCCCGACGCGGGGCTCGAACTCACAGACCGCGAGATCATGACCTGAGCCGAATTCGGCCGCCCAACCGACTGAGCCACCCAGGCGCCCCATAAATAAGTAAATTTTTTTAAAAAAGACTGACTTAGGATTTGGATCTGGCCATGATGGAGAAACAGGCCTGGATTTATCCTCCCACTTAAAATAACTAAAAAAACTGGAACAGACAATTCTTGGATCTGGTACAACAGGCAGTTCAGGTCACTGATACCTGACAGAAGGGGGGAAATGAGGTGAGTAGTATAATTTTCCCCATCTTACTGCCTGGAGAGGGTTTTCGGGCATCAGTGCAAGGAGAGGAAACCCAAAACAGAGGCCCATGGTCTCCCCAGAGTTGAGGAAGCAGTTGAGAATTCAGGGAGGCCAAGACAAGGAAAATTCTGAGATTAGAGGACCAGAGAAAAGAGAGCTGCATGGAGGGGGAGAGAACTGCAGAGAGAGAGAGAGTGCAGAGAGAGAGAGAGAGAGAGCACGCTCTGGAGATCTGCATAGGGCTCCCCTAGAGTCTCCAGCTGAATTCTGATCCGTGCATATGTGTGAGGAAATTACCCAAGCAAGGGAAAAGTACCACCAAAAAAGAATGTGTGGAGCAACCCCAGAGTTCACAGAGGGACGGAAATAGTTCATCTTCTCACCTGCCAGAAGTGAGAAAACCTCAAAATATGCAGGGGGTTGGGTAGGTCTCACAGCTAGTTATTACCTCAGTAGTTGGGAAAATTTACCGTGGACTAAAGGCTGTTCTGGTCACATATAATAATGCTTAAAAGCAAGCCTTAAAAGGATAAAACGGTTTCCAGGTAACTTATCTGCATCCCAGCACAAAGCTCAAAATCACTTAAAGGAATTATTACTGTTATTATAAAAACCAGAACCCCACAGGTAAAATTCACAATGTCTGGCATCCAATAAAAAACTATTGGCGGGGGGGGCGCCTGGGCAGCTCAGTCGGTTAAGCCTTCTACTTCAGCTCAGGTCATGGTATCACTGTCCGTGAGTTTGAGTCTCGTGTTGGGCTCTGTGCTGACAGCTCA
>NW_026058141.1:0-10249 GCF_023721935.1 Panthera uncia | reverse complement strand
CTCTAAAGTACACCGAGGCACAGGGCGACCCGCTCGCTCGTGCCTGGACGTCTCTTTGTTCTTTCGAGGGGTCGATATCTGTGAGTGTGGTTTGTTTACTTTCCGGACAAGGCGAAAGAACTCTGAAACAGGAAATATTGGCACAAGGGGTCTGGCGGGATGGGAGGGTGCGGGTCAGTCCACGTACCGAGCACACGGGAGGATCGGGCGTCTGAACAACCAGGCGGAGAGGGGAGTTTAGCCTCGGTCATCACGGCAACCGGCACCTCGACAGAAACCACAGAAGGTGCCCAGGACGAACTGCGTCGCAGGAGCCAGCGTGGGCATTGCCCCACTACCCTCAGCCCTCAGCCCAGCAGCAGGCAGCAACTGTCGTCCGGGTCCAGGCCGCGCCCCACTGCCCTCTTCTCAGCCAGAGCGGTGCCCGGGAGGGCGGCCCCGGAACAGATACCTCCTCTCCTCCACACACATCTCGCCAACCCCTTGACCGCTTTGCCCGGGATACACAACTCCGCTGTACCCAGGCATGATTTTTACCGTGGACCGGGGGCCTCCTTGGCCACTTAGGGTGCTCGCACCAAGATGAATCGGGCTAGAGACAGGGACACCGCAGCCCGCTGTTGAGCTGAAGGGGCCTCCAGGAGAGGGACTCTCTAAAGTAGCTGACGTACAGGGAGACCCGCTCGCTCGTGGCCGGATGTGTCTTTGTTCCTTTATTTCTTTTCGTGTTCTTTATTATCATGTTTGGTACAATTGTAAGCGGGATTGGGTTGTTTGGGGTTTGTTTTTTCTTTTCTTTTCTAATTTGTCTTTCTGCGGTGTCATTATCGGCGTATACAGACGCAACAGATTTCAGTACATAGAGTTTGTATCTACCTAGTGCATTGAAGTTGTTTATCAATTCTAGCATGGTCTTAGTGTAGTCCTTAGGTTTTCTGTATATGGTATTATATCATATGCAAATAGTGAAATTTTCACGTGTTACATATTTGGATGCCTTTTATTTCTTTTCATTGTCTAATGTCTGTGGTTAGGCCTTCCACTACTATGTTGAATAAAAGTGTGAGTGGACATCCTTGTCTTGTGTCTGACCTTGGGGGAAAGCTCTCTTTTAGTTTTGGGAGGTTATATGTTTCTAGGACTTTCTCCTTTTCTTTAAGTTTGTCATACTTGTTGGCATATAGTTTTTAATAATCTCATAATTGTTTTTTCTCTGTGGTGTTAGTTGTTATTTCTCCTCTCTTTTTTTAATGTCTTCTCTTTCATTTGTGATTTGACTTATTTGAATCCTTTCTCTTCTTGATCAGTCTGGCTACAGGCTTATTACTTTAGTAATTTTTTTTTTCGGTTTTTTTTTTTTTTTTTTTTTTTTTTTTTTTTGGGACAGAGAGAAACAGAGCATGAACGGGGGAGGGGCAGAGAGAGAGGGAGACACAGAATCGGAAACAGGCTCCAGGCTCCGAGCCATCAGCCCAGAGCCTGATGCGGGGCCCGAACTCACAGACCGCGAGATCGTGACCTGGCTGAAGTCGGACGCTTAACCGACTGCGCCACCCAGGCGCCCCTACTTTTAGTAATTTTTTCAAAGAACCAGTTCCTGATTTCATTGGTCTGTTCCATGTATTTGTTTACTTTGTGTAGAATTTATTTCTGCTCTAATCTTTATTATTTCCTTCCTTCTGCTGCTTTTAGGATTTTTTGTTGTTCTTTTTCTAGCTCCTCAGGTGTAAGGTTAGGGTTTTTATGTGAGATTTTTCTTGCTTATTAACGTAAGCCTATATTGTTATAAACCTCCCTCTTAGAACTGCTTTTGCTGTATCCCAGAGTTTTTGCACCATTGTGTTTTCCTTTCCATTTGTTTCCATGCACTTTTTCACTTCTTTTATTTCCTGGTAGAACCATTCATTTTTTAGTAGCATGTTATTTACCCTCCATGAATTTGTCGTCTTTCAAGATTTTGTCTTGTGGTTGACTTCTGGTTTTATTCTGTCATGGTCAGAAAAGATGCATTGGGTGATTTCAGTCTTCTCAAATTTGTTGGGATTTGTTCAGTGGGCCGGTATGTAATCTATTCTGGAGAATGCTCCATGTGCACTTGAAAATAATGTGTATTCTCCTGTTTCAGGATGGAATGTTCTGAATATATATGTTAAATCCATCTATTCCAGTGTCTCATTCACAGCCATTGTTTCCTTGTTGATTTTCTGTTTAGATGACCTGTCCATTGATCTGAGTGGGGTGTTAAAGTTCCCTACTGTTCTTGTATTACTAACAATTAGTTTCTTTTTTTCTGTTACTAACTGTTTTATGTATTTGGGTACTCTCATGGTGAGTACATAAGTATTGACGATTGTTATATTTTCTTATTTGATTGTCAACTTTTTTATTATATAGTGTCCTTCTGTGTTTTTTGTTGTAATTTTTGCTTTAAAGGTCTATTTTCACCGATACAACTATTGCTACTCTTGCTTTCTTTTGACCTTCATTTGCATGATAGATATTTCAGTATCCTCTCACTTTTAATGTGCAGGTGTTTTTAGGTCTACAATGAGCCTCTTGTAGACAGCATATAGACGTGTCTTTTTTTTTAATTTACTGTTACCCTATATCTTGTTGTTGTTATTTATTTATGTATTTATTTATCTATTTATTAATTTTGAGAGACAAAGCATGAGAGTGCATGCATGCAAGCAGGGGAGGAGCAGAGAGAGAGGGAGAGAGAGAATCTTTTACATTTTTTTTAAAGTTTATTTTGAGAGACAGAGAGAGAAGAGGAGGGGCAGAGAGAGAGGGACAGAGAGAATCCCAGCCAGGCTGCATGCTGTCAGCACAGAGCGTGATGTGGGGCTTGAACTCACAAACTGTTGAGATTATGACCTGAGCTGAAACCAAGAGTCAGATTCTTAACTGAGACACCCAGGCGCCCCGGGAGAGAAACAATCTTAGGCAGGTTGCTCATTCAGCACAGAGCCCGGCACTGGACTCAATCTCACCATAGCAAGATGTTGACCTCAGCTGAGTGATACCAAGAGTCGGACACTTAACCAACAGAGCCACCCAGGTGCCTCCACCCTGTGTTTTTATTGGAGCATTTAGTCCATTTACATTTAAAGTAATTATTGACAGATACGTATTTATTGCCATTTCAGTACTTGTTTCACAGTTGTTTCTGAAGATTTTTTCTGATCCTGTCTCGTCTTTCTCTCTTTCATGTTTTCATCATTTTCTTTAGTAATATATTTGAATTTGTTCCTATTCTTTGCATATTTATTTGTGGCTTTTGATATAGGTCACCCTTACATTTGTATATAACCTCTTCTGCATACAGCAGTCTATATCAAGCTGAGATGCATTAAGTTTGAACTCATTCTTTTCTCCTCTCCTCCCCATATTTAAGGTAGGTGTTATTATATTTTACATCCCTTTTGTGTGAGTCCCTTGACTGATTTTTTTACTAAAATATTCACTTTTACTGCTTTTGTGTGTCCTACCTCTGTACTGTCACTTTTAGTCTCCCGTATCCACTCAAAGAATCCCTTTTAATATTTCTTAAGAGCTGGTTTAGTGGTCATGAACTCCTTCAGTTTTTATTTGTCTGGGAAATTCTTTAGCTCTCCTTCTATTCTGATAGAATATTCTTGGTTGGATAGGATATTCTTGGCTGCAGATTTTTTCCCATTCAGCACTTTGAATATGTCCTGCCACTCCCTTCTGACTTGTGAAGTTTCTATTGAAAATCTCCTCCTAGCCTTATGGGGTTTCCCTCGTAACTTACTGACTTCTTTTGTCTTGCTGCTTTAAAATTTTTGTCTTTATCCCTGTATTTTGCAAAGTTGATTACAGTAGGTCTTGGTGTGCATCTCCTCTTGTTGATTCTGGCGCGAGTTCTCTGTCCATTCTGGACCTGGATATCTATTTCTTTGTCCAGATATGGGAAGTTTTCAGCTACTATTTCTCCAAATAAATTTTCAGCCCCCTTTTCTCTCTTCTTCTTCTGGGACTTGGTTAATATGAATGCTATTTCATTTGATGAAGTCACTGAGTTGAAGAAGACATGGAATCTATTCTTGTTTTGCATAACTCTTCTCTCTTTTGTTCAGCTTGATTACATTCCCTTACTGTTTCTTCTAGGTCACTAATTTGTTCCTTTGCTCCTTCCATAGTGCTGTTCATTCCACTAAGTGTTTTTCTTGTATCCTTTATTGAGCCCTTTTTCTTGCTATGTTATTCCTTATCTCTGTGTTAAGTACCTCACTCTTGTCTTCCACTCTTCTCAAGTCCAGTGATTATCCTTATGATTATTGCTTTAAATTTTCTACGAGGCATGTTACTTATATCTGTTTCATTTGGATCTCTGGCTATAGCCTTGTCCCAACAGGGCATGATTTAATTCTGAATTACTTGCTTTGTGAACACAGGCAATTCAGGCATTCATTGAGAACACCTTAGAAGATGAGAGGTAATTAAATGGGTTACTATTTGATGCTATTGCTCAACCAGAATTTCCTCTCCCTAACCAGATTTAATGATTTTGTGTATCTTCCAATAAAGGGCATGTTGCATGATTATAAAGTGAAATTTTCACCTTTAAATTTTTGTTTTTCATTTTTCAATGTACATCCAAGTTAGTTAGCATATAGTGCTATAATGATTTCAGGAGTAGATTCCACTGATTCCTGCCCTATGTATAATACCCAGTGCTCACCCCAACAAGTGTCCTCCCTAATGCCCCTTACCCATTTAGCCCATTCCCCCCACCCAAAACCCCTCCAACGACTCTTAGTTTGTTCTCTGTATTTAAGAGTTTCTTATATTTTCTCCCCCTCCTTTTTTTAATATTATTTTTTGCTTCCCTTCCCTTATGTTCATCTGTTTTGTATCTTAAATTCCTCATATGAGTGGTTATATGATACTTGTCTTTCCCTGACTAGCTAATTTCGCTTTGCATAATACACTCTGCTTCCACCCACATTGTTGCAAATGGCGAGATTTCATTCTTTTTCATTGCCAAGTAATACTCCATCGTATATACATACACCACATCTTCTTTATCCATTCATCCATCCATGAACATTTGGACTCTTTCCACACTTTGCCTATTGTCGATAGCACTGCTATAAACATTGGGTGTGTCCACCCCTTTGAAACAGCACACCTGTATCCCTTGGACAGATACCTAGTAGTGTAATTGCTGGGTTGTAGGGTAGTTCTACTTTTAATTTTTCGATGAAACTCCATACTGTTTACAAGAGTGGCTGCACCCGTTTGCATTCCCACCAGCACTGCAAAAGGGATCCTCTTTTTCCGCAGCCTCGCCAACATCTGTTGTTGTCATCTGAGTTGTTGATTTCAGCCATTCCGACAGGGGTGAGGTAGTATCTCACTGCGGTTTTATTTTGTATTTCCCTGATGATGAGTGATGTTGAACATCTTTTCATGTGTCTGTTAGCCATCTGGATGTCTTCTTTGGAACAGGAGCTATTCAGGTCTTTTGCCCATTTCTTCCCTGGATTATTTCTTTTTTAGGGGGGATGATGTTGAGTTTGCTAAGTTCTTTCTAGATTTTAGATACTAACCCTTTACGTGATATGTCATTGGCAAATATCATCTCCCATTCTGTTGGTTGCCTTTTAGTTTTGCTGATTTTTTCCTTTGTGGTGCACAAGCTTTTTATCTTAATGAGGTCCCAATACTTTATTTTAGCTTTTTTTTTTTTTTAATTGCCTCCAGAGACATGTCAACAAAGTTGCTGCAGCCTGGGTCAAAGAGGTTGTGGCCTGCTTTCTCCTCGAGGATTTTGATGGCTTCCTGTCTTATGTTTAGGTCTTTCCTCAATTTTGAGTGTATTTTTTTGTATGGTATAAGACAGTGGTCCAGCTTCATTTTTCTGCATGTTGCTGTCCAGCTTTCCCAGCACCATTTGCTGAAGAGATTGTGTTTATTCCATTGGATATTCTTTCCTGCTTTGTCAAACATCAGTTAGCCAGATGTTTGTGGGTCCATTTCTGGGTTCTCTATTCTGTTCCGTGGATATGAGTGTCTGTTTTTGTGCCAGTACCATACTGTCTTGATAATTATAGCTTTGTAATTCATCTTGAAGTCCAGGATTGTGATGCCTCCAGCTTTGGTTTTCTTTTTCAGGATTGCTTTGGCTATTCGGAGTCTTTTCTGGTTCCACACAAATTTGAAGACCGATTGCTTTAGTTCTGTCAAGAATGCTGGTGTTATTTTGATGGGGATTGCACTGAATATGTAGATTGCTTTACATTGTATCATCATTTTAACAATATTTGTTCTTCCTGTCCATGAGCATGGAATGTTTTTCCACTTGTTTTCGTTTTTGTTTTTGGTGTGTCTTCTTCAATTTATTTCATAAGCTTTCTATAGTTTTCAGTGTATAGATTTTTCACCTCTTTGGTTACGTTTATTCCTACATATTTTGTGAGTTTTGGTGCAATTGTAAATGGGATCAGTTCTTTGATTTCTCCTGCTGTTGCTTCATTATTAGTGTATAGGAATGCAACTGATTTCTGTGCATTGATTTTATATCCTGCGACTTTGCTGAATTCATGGATCAGTTCTAGCAGTTTTTTGGTGGAATCTTTTCTGTTTTCCATATAGAGTATCATATTGTCTGTGAAGAGTGAATGTTTGACTTCCTCCTTGCCGATTTGGATGCCCTTTATTCCTTTATGTTGTCTGATTTCTGGGGCTAGGATTTCCAATACAATGTTGAGTAACAGTGGCGACAGTGGACATTCCGTCATGTTCCTCATCTTAGGGGGGAAGCTCTCAGTTTTTCCCCATTGAGGATGATATTAGTAGTAAGTCTTTCATATATGGCTTTTATGATCTTGAGGTATGATCCTTCTATCCCTACATTCTTGAGGGTTTTTATCAATAAAGGATGCTGTATTTTGTCAAATGCTTTCTCTGCATCTATTGAGAGGATCATGTTGTTCTTGTCCTTTCTTTTATTGAGGTGATGTATCACATTGGTTATTCTGTGGATATTGAACCACCCTGCATCCCAGGTGTAAAGCATACTTGGTCATGGTGAATAATTCTTTGACTGTATTGTTGGATCTGTTTGGCTAGTATCTTTTTGAGGATTTTTGCATCCATGTTCATCAGGGAAATTGGTCTGTACTTCTCCTTTCTAGTGGGGTCTTTATCTGGTTTTGGAATCAAGGTAATTCTGGCCTCATCAAATGACTTTGGAACTTTTCCTTCCATTTCTATTTTTTTGGAACAGCTTCAAAAGAATAGGTGGTTCTATTCTAAGGATACAGGAATTCTATTATCCTCTAAGAATAGAGGAATCCCCTGGAAACCCATCAGCCCTGGACTCTCGTTTCTTGGCAGATTTTTGATTACTAATTTGATTTCTTTACTGGTTATGGGTTTAAAGTGTCACTTTTAAGAATTCATTTACTATACAGTGCCTGAAATTGAGTGGCACAAAACCCATGCCTATTTGCCTTACTGGTACTATTTTCATTAACATAATTATGATTTCTTGATATTGACTTGAGAGATATAAATTGCTTTCACATTTAATCAATGGAAAGGGATATTTTGATCAGAATCCATTTTGTGTAATATCACAATTACTACATTACACTTATGCAACACTGTACATGGAAACAAGTATGAAATATCATTTTTCCTTCTACTGCCTTATAAGTCACTCATCACTGCTGTCTATCAGACAGCTTAGATTAACGGAGTAAAAGTCAACTTCCATGTGTTGCGTGTGTCATACTTTCCCAAATGATCACAAGTGATGTGTGATTCATTTACAGAGTGAGGAGAAAATCCAACAAGGATAGTTTGAATGAGAACCTTCCATCCTAAAATTAGCCCCACCAATCTTACTGGATGTAAAATTATAGGAAGGAAGGACACACACTTTTAGCACAGGAGAGACAAAATAGTCTAACTGTTCTCTATCTTCATGGATAGCCTTCCTGAGTCACAAAACCAAATGTGAAGTCATTGTCACTCTTCAAAGGTTGCCAAAGATACAACAACCATGAGAATCTCTAGTAGTCTTTGGTTTTGTCTCCTTTGGGGAAAACATAGCAGCATTCCTGCACACATTATCTCATTGTCCACATTCTGCCATATCACTTTCTGGTGCCTCCTCACCTTGCTCAGGGTTTTCACCCAAACCAGATCTTACCTGGAATATGCATTTTCAGCAATTTAAGATAACAATAAAGAATTTAAAATAAAATTTAAAATGAAACTTTTAAATGGAATCTTTTAAGAAATCAAGAGTCATAAAAGGAATGGCTACATTTATTATTACTTTCAGTGATAATTACTTGTCATTGAACTTACTACTATACTTGGGCAAGTTCAGTTTTCCCTGCTGAGGAACTTTATTGCATTTAATTCCATCCTTCCTTTGTATGGAGATACAATTCAATTTAGAATTGGTAGGGGGGGACCTTCAAATATCATTGAGCAGATTAGTCATTCCTATTAGATTTTTTTTTTTTTTAGAATGGTTTTACATTTACAGAGCAATTGCTCGGAAAGTAGAGTCCCCACCTACTCCCTCTCCCCACCACACTTTCCCCTATTATCAACATCTTGCATGAGTGTGGAATACTTTACATTACGGTTCACTGTTTCTCTTATACAGTTTTATGAGCTTTGACAAATGGACAATGTCTTGTATATGCTGTTACTGTATCATACAGAATAGTTTCTCTGTTCTAAATGCTGTTCACTGTTCTAAACCTACCCTGTATAAAATCAGGGTATAAATTTTTAATCAATCAATACAATCAATATATTGAGAACTTACTCTCTAACAGTGTGCTACATGAGGTGTTTTGGGGAATTGCAAATAGATCGAACATACCACAAGAGAGTCTCTTATTTTACAGACCGTTCAAGACCTCACAGTGGAAGGATGGCTGTATGATTTTCCTAGGGCTGCACAATACAGCACCACCAGATAGATGGCTTCAAACAACAGAAATTCATTGTGTCACAGTTCCGGAGGCTAGAATTTAAAATCCAGATGTTGGCTGGGCCATGTTCTCTTTGAAACCTGTAGGGTAAGATCCTTCCTTGCCTCTTCCAGCTTGTGGTACTCCCAAATGTCCCTTGGCTTATTGCCGTATCACTCTCACCTCTGCCTCTTTGTTTACTGGCCTCTTCCCTCTGTGGCTCTTCACATGAGATTTGCCTCCCTGTGTCTCTCTCTTCCCTTCTGCTAAGTCACATTGCATTGAGGGACCCCCATAACAATAGTGATGCATCGGCACATACTGAAATGGCTTGCCAAGCTAGGTAATGGCAGAGTCAGCACGAGAGCTTGGATTTCAAATCTGCAAACCTAGGATTTTTTCCACTCCTCCTTTAAGGAGCTTGCATCCTGTTTGGACACATAAGAATCACACATACACAGAACTTAGAACCCAGCAGCAAGTAAGTCATGACTGAATGGTATGCCAAATATGCTAAGCCATGGGAATAAGCCAAGGTGGAAAAAAAATTTTTTTTTAGTATAAAGCTCAGGGAAGATTTCATGGGGTAAAGTGTCTTGAAATGAGTCTGCGGTAAGGATCAGTACGATTCAGATACAGGTACAAGTGACTAAGAAGGGCAACTAGATGAAACAATCACCGATGTGA
This sequence comes from Panthera uncia, assembly GCF_023721935.1. Taxonomy (NCBI): domain Eukaryota; kingdom Metazoa; phylum Chordata; class Mammalia; order Carnivora; family Felidae; genus Panthera; species Panthera uncia. Next base: position 596 of record NW_026058141.1, on the reverse strand, counting down.
GGAAAGGCATGGAAGGTGCTTTATTGATTACAAAACGTAGGCTCAGCGTAGCATGGTCAGTCTTTGTCAGCTGGGCCGAATATTAGACAAGACTGTCACCAAACTACACCCTCCCTGAAATGTGCAACCACAATCCTAATTGCTGAAAATGGATATTCCAGATTACAACACAGGTCTGATTAAAAACCTGGCCACAGTGGGAGGGCACCACAAAGTTATATAAAATAATTCTCCTCGCAGAATTGGTCTCTAGTCACTAGTATTCCACACGATGTATGGTAGATTACATCATTTGGCCCTGATTCTTCACACCTTCCTATTTCCATCTTCTCTCCCATACACTGTTGAGTGCCTCCCATCCACTGCGGTTGAGTGACTCACCCTGAGACTTGACTTTGGGCTCCACGGACTTGCTTTCATCAACAGGATATTAGCAGAAGTGGCCCAGGGAGAGGCTCAAGATAAGCTTGTGCTTGGGGCTTACTCTCTGGCGCCTCCAGGAGCACCCGGAGAAGGGCGCTGCACTGGCCTCGGGCAGATGAGAAACACATGGAACTGAGGTCCATCGTCAGGTCCTAATGCCTAATCAGCCAACC